>NW_027207518.1:0-286737 GCF_963455315.2 Globicephala melas | reverse complement strand
GCAGAGTTATAAATGACAACTATCGTCCAAAAATATACTGAAGTAAGGCTGCCAAGAGGACTTGAAAGCGGGGCAGAATTGCAGGAAACCGATTTCAGGAGGTAGACTGGAATTGCATTGAAAGCATAGGAAAAGAGGCAGAACGTCCACAATGATGCACTTGGCCAAAAAGGGCGTATGCGTTTTTTCCTGAATATATTCAGGAAAAAACGCATACGCCCTTTTTGGCCAACCAAGCAAGCTTGCAAAGGAAATCTGCACTACAATGAAGTCTCACTTCCCCCGGTCAAAAGGGCCATCTGAAAAAAGTGTAAAATCCAGAAAGGCAGGACAGGCCATGGAGAACTGGGAGCCTTGTTATGCTGATGGGCGGGATGTAAACTGCCAACAGACACTCGGGAGAAGTGTATGGTGTTTCCTGAAACATCTAAAAAACAAAGCAACAGAGCCTAGGGCACTTCCACTTATGGTCCTATAGCTTAGGGAAATTAAAATCAAAAAGACACAGCCACCCCAATGTTTGGGACGCCTCTGTTTACAAGAACCTCGTTTACCGTACAAGTTCAATATCACAGAAAGTGAAAAATGGATAAAGAACTTGTGGTACTTACGTACAATGCAGTATCACTCAGCAGTGAAATCTATGCCATCAGGCCCGTAGCAGCACAATGAGTGGATTCAGGTACGATGATTCTAACTGAAATAAGTCACACAGAAAAAGAAACATCATAAGATATCAGTAATACACGGAATGTAAACTTGGCTACACAGGAACTGAATTACAGAACAGAACAGGGTCTCAAATTTAGAAAACCAACTTATGCTTGTTTAAGGGTAAAGGTGAGTTGGGGTGCTGCATAAAACCAGAGATTGAAATGAGCACAGATAAAGTTCCTTAAGCCAAATATGGAATAGACAAGAGCTACTCCTTGCTCAACGAAATGGACTCAACACCGCATATTAAACGCCTAAGAATGTACCTGACTCTTAAGTATCTTAAAACCTATGGATTGCTATGTCTCCGAAAGAGAATCAAGCATGTGTACAGGGACATAAACGCAGCAGTGATAGGATTGGAGAGGTTCGGTGAGCAAATGAAGACCCTTTGAAGTCATATTGCATGGTACCCATTCCACGGGTTTCAACTACCCAGGTTTAAGGTATTCTTCCTTCAGCTAAAACATGCATGTGGAACCTAGAGTATGATCAACCATGTGATCGGGAGACGTGTTCAAATATGTCTCAGTTTTCGTACCCTGGTACTCGGGTGCAACATTCCAGACGCTTTACTAACACTCTCCCGACTTGGAGAGTCAGTCCCTTTAACCTCCTGTTTGGCCCAGTTTGCAATTTCTGCGGAAGATGAACAGGAATAGCGAGAACCAATGAGAGACTAGCTGGAGGTGTCTGGACGGGCAAATTTAACTCTCATTTCCCACCAGGAAGAGGAAATAACCAAAGGCTCAGCGTGCCGTGCCGGAACCAGATTAGGGCCTGAAGCCATCCTGCGGTGTTGCGGCCAGCTCACAAGAAAACGAGTTGAAGAAAGGAGCTCAGGGGCACTGTAATTCACAAACCTGCAGAGTTATAAATGACAACTATCGTCCAAAAATATACTGAAGTAAGGCTGCCAAGAGGACTTGAAAGCGGGGCAGAATTGCAGGAAACCGATTTCAGGAGGTAGACTGGAATTGCATTGAAAGCATAGGAAAAGAGGCAGAACGTCCACAATGATGCACTTGGCCAAAAAGGGCGTATGCGTTTTTTCCTGAATATATTCAGGAAAAAACGCATACGCCCTTTTTGGCCAACCAAGCAAGCTTGCAAAGGAAATCTGCACTACAATGAAGTCTCACTTCCCCCCGGTCAAAAGGGCCATCTGAAAAAAGTGTAAAATCCAGAAAGGCAGGACAGGCCATGGAGAACTGGGAGCCTTGTTATGCTGATGGGCGGGATGTAAACTGCCAACAGACACTCGGGAGAAGTGTATGGTGTTTCCTGAAACATCTAAAAAACAAAGCAACAGAGCCTAGGGCACTTCCACTTATGGTCCTATAGCTTAGGGAAATTAAAATCAAAAAGACACAGCCACCCCAATGTTTGGGACGCCTCTGTTTACAAGAACCTCGTTTACCGTACAAGTTCAATATCACAGAAAGTGAAAAATGGATAAAGAACTTGTGGTACTTACGTACAATGCAGTATCACTCAGCAGTGAAATCTATGCCATCAGGCCCGTAGCAGCACAATGAGTGGATTCAGGTACGATGATTCTAACTGAAATAAGTCACACAGAAAAAGAAACATCATAAGATATCAGTAATACACGGAATGTAAACTTGGCTACACAGGAACTGAATTACAGAACAGAACAGGGTCTCAAATTTAGAAAACCAACTTATGCTTGTTTAAGGGTAAAGGTGAGTTGGGGTGCTGCATAAAACCAGAGATTGAAATGAGCACAGATAAAGTTCCTTAAGCCAAATATGGAATAGACAAGAGCTACTCCTTGCTCAACGAAATGGACTCAACACCGCATATTAAACGCCTAAGAATGTACCTGACTCTTAAGTATCTTAAAACCTATGGGATTGCTATGTCTCCGAAAGAGAATCAAGCATGTGTACAGGGACATAAACGCAGCAGTGATAGGATTGGAGAGGTTCGGTGAGCAAATGAAGACCCTTTGAAGTCATATTGCATGGTACCCATTCCACGGGTTTCAACTACCCAGGTTTAAGGTATTCTTCCTTCAGCTAAAACATGCATGTGGAACCTAGAGTATGATCAACCATGTGATCGGGAGACGTGTTCAAATATGTCTCAGTTTTCGTACCCTGGTACTCGGGTGCAACATTCCAGACGCTTTACTAACACTCTCCCGACTTGGAGAGTCAGTCCCTTTAACCTCCTGTTTGGCCCAGTTTGCAATTTCTGCGGAAGATGAACAGGAATAGCGAGAACCAATGAGAGACTAGCTGGAGGTGTCTGGACGGGCAAATTTAACTCTCATTTCCACCAGGAAGAGGAAATAACCAAAGGCTCAGCGTGCCGTGCCGGAACCAGATTAGGGCCTGAAGCCATCCTGCGGTGTTGCGGCCAGCTCACAAGAAAACGAGTTGAAGAAAGGAGCTCAGGGGCACTGTAATTCACAAACCTGCAGAGTTATAAATGACAACTATCGTCCAAAAATATACTGAAGTAAGGCTGCCAAGAGGACTTGAAAGCGGGGCAGAATTGCAGGAAACCGATTTCAGGAGGTAGACTGGAATTGCATTGAAAGCATAGGAAAAGAGGCAGAACGTCCACAATGATGCACTTGGCCAAAAAGGGCGTATGCGTTTTTTCCTGAATATATTCAGGAAAAAACGCATACGCCCTTTTTGGCCAACCAAGCAAGCTTGCAAAGGAAATCTGCACTACAATGAAGTCTCACTTCCCCCCGGTCAAAAGGGCCATCTGAAAAAAGTGTAAAATCCAGAAAGGCAGGACAGGCCATGGAGAACTGGGAGCCTTGTTATGCTGATGGGCGGGATGTAAACTGCCAACAGACACTCGGGAGAAGTGTATGGTGTTTCCTGAAACATCTAAAAAACAAAGCAACAGAGCCTAGGGCACTTCCACTTATGGTCCTATAGCTTAGGGAAATTAAAATCAAAAAGACACAGCCACCCCAATGTTTGGGACGCCTCTGTTTACAAGAACCTCGTTTACCGTACAAGTTCAATATCACAGAAAGTGAAAAATGGATAAAGAACTTGTGGTACTTACGTACAATGCAGTATCACTCAGCAGTGAAATCTATGCCATCAGGCCCGTAGCAGCACAATGAGTGGATTCAGGTACGATGATTCTAACTGAAATAAGTCACACAGAAAAAGAAACATCATAAGATATCAGTAATACACGGAATGTAAACTTGGCTACACAGGAACTGAATTACAGAACAGAACAGGGTCTCAAATTTAGAAAACCAACTTATGCTTGTTTAAGGGTAAAGGTGAGTTGGGGTGCTGCATAAAACCAGAGATTGAAATGAGCACAGATAAAGTTCCTTAAGCCAAATATGGAATAGACAAGAGCTACTCCTTGCTCAACGAAATGGACTCAACACCGCATATTAAACGCCTAAGAATGTACCTGACTCTTAAGTATCTTAAAACGTATGGATTGCTATGTCTCCGAAAGAGAATCAAGCATGTGTACAGGGACATAAACGCAGCAGTGATAGGATTGGAGAGGTTCGGTGAGCAAATGAAGACCCTTTGAAGTCATATTGCATGGTACCCATTCCACGGGTTTCAACTACCCAGGTTTAAGGTATTCTTCCTTCAGCTAAAACATGCATGTGGAACCTAGAGTATGATCAACCATGTGATCGGGAGACGTGTTCAAATATGTCTCAGTTTTCGTACCCTGGTACTCAGGTGCAACATTCCAGACGCTTTACTAACACTCTCCCGACTTGGAGAGTCAGTCCCTTTAACCTCCTGTTTGGCCCAGTTTGCAATTTCTGCGGAAGATGAACAGGAATAGCGAGAACCAATGAGAGACTAGCTGGAGGTGTCTGGACGGGCAAATTTAACTCTCATTTCCCACCAGGAAGAGGAAATAACCAAAGGCTCAGCGTGCCGTGCCGGAACCAGATTAGGGCCTGAAGCCATCCTGCGGTGTTGCGGCCAGCTCACAAGAAAACGAGTTGAAGAAAGGAGCTCAGGGGCACTGTAATTCACAAACCTGCAGAGTTATAAATGACAGCTATCGTCCAAAAATATACTGAAGTAAGGCTGCCAAGAGGACTTGAAAGCGGGGCAGAATTGCAGGAAACCGATTTCAGGAGGTAGACTGGAATTGCATTGAAAGCATAGGAAAAGAGGCAGAACGTCCACAATGATGCACTTGGCCAAAAAGGGCGTATGCGTTTTTTCCTGAATATATTCAGGAAAAAACGCATACGCCCTTTTTGGCCAACCAAGCAAGCTTGCAAAGGAAATCTGCACTACAATGAAGTCTCACTTCCCCCCGGTCAAAAGGGCCATCTGAAAAAAGTGTAAAATCCAGAAAGGCAGGACAGGCCATGGAGAACTGGGAGCCTTGTTATGCTGATGGGCGGGATGTAAACTGCCAACAGACACTCGGGAGAAGTGTATGGTGTTTCCTGAAACATCTAAAAAACAAAGCAACAGAGCCTAGGGCACTTCCACTTATGGTCCTATAGCTTAGGGAAATTAAAATCAAAAAGACACAGCCACCCCAATGTTTGGGACGCCTCTGTTTACAAGAACCTCGTTTACCGTACAAGTTCAATATCACAGAAAGTGAAAAATGGATAAAGAACTTGTGGTACTTACGTACAATGCAGTATCACTCAGCAGTGAAATCTATGCCATCAGGCCCGTAGCAGCACAATGAGTGGATTCAGGTACGATGATTCTAACTGAAATAAGTCACACAGAAAAAGAAACATCATAAGATATCAGTAATACACGGAATGTAAACTTGGCTACACAGGAACTGAATTACAGAACAGAACAGGGTCTCAAATTTAGAAAACCAACTTATGCTTGTTTAAGGGTAAAGGTGAGTTGGGGTGCTGCATAAAACCAGAGATTGAAATGAGCACAGATAAAGTTCCTTAAGCCAAATATGGAATAGACAAGAGCTACTCCTTGCTCAACGAAATGGACTCAACACCGCATATTAAACGCCTAAGAATGTACCTGACTCTTAAGTATCTTAAAACCTATGGATTGCTATGTCTCCGAAAGAGAATCAAGCATGTGTACAGGGACATAAACGCAGCAGTGATAGGATTGGAGAGGTTCGGTGAGCAAATGAAGACCCTTTGAAGTCATATTGCATGGTACCCATTCCACGGGTTTCAACTACCCAGGTTTAAGGTATTCTTCCTTCAGCTAAAACATGCATGTGGAACCTAGAGTATGATCAACCATGTGATCGGGAGACGTGTTCAAATATGTCTCAGTTTTCGTACCCTGGTACTCGGGTGCAACATTCCAGACGCTTTACTAACACTCTCCCGACTTGGAGAGTCAGTCCCTTTAACCTCCTGTTTGGCCCAGTTTGCAATTTCTGCGGAAGATGAACAGGAATAGCGAGAACCAATGAGAGACTAGCTGGAGGTGTCTGGACGGGCAAATTTAACTCTCATTTCCCACCAGGAAGAGGAAATAACCAAAGGCTCAGCGTGCCGTGCCGGAACCAGATTAGGGCCTGAAGCCATCCTGCGGTGTTGCGGCCAGCTCACAAGAAAACGAGTTGAAGAAAGGAGCTCAGGGGCACTGTAATTCACAAACCTGCAGAGTTATAAATGACAGCTATCGTCCAAAAATATACTGAAGTAAGGCTGCCAAGAGGACTTGAAAGCGGGGCAGAATTGCAGGAAACCGATTTCAGGAGGTAGACTGGAATTGCATTGAAAGCATAGGAAAAGAGGCAGAACGTCCACAATGATGCACTTGGCCAAAAAGGGCGTATGCGTTTTTTCCTGAATATATTCAGGAAAAAACGCATACGCCCTTTTTGGCCAACCAAGCAAGCTTGCAAAGGAAATCTGCACTACAATGAAGTCTCACTTCCCCCCGGTCAAAAGGGCCATCTGAAAAAAGTGTAAAATCCAGAAAGGCAGGACAGGCCATGGAGAACTGGGAGCCTTGTTATGCTGATGGGCGGGATGTAAACTGCCAACAGACACTCGGGAGAAGTGTATGGTGTTTCCTGAAACATCTAAAAAACAAAGCAACAGAGCCTAGGGCACTTCCACTTATGGTCCTATAGCTTAGGGAAATTAAAATCAAAAAGACACAGCCACCCCAATGTTTGGGACGCCTCTGTTTACAAGAACCTCGTTTACCGTACAAGTTCAATATCACAGAAAGTGAAAAATGGATAAAGAACTTGTGGTACTTACGTACAATGCAGTATCACTCAGCAGTGAAATCTATGCCATCAGGCCCGTAGCAGCACAATGAGTGGATTCAGGTACGATGATTCTAACTGAAATAAGTCACACAGAAAAAGAAACATCATAAGATATCAGTAATACACGGAATGTAAACTTGGCTACACAGGAACTGAATTACAGAACAGAACAGGGTCTCAAATTTAGAAAACCAACTTATGCTTGTTTAAGGGTAAAGGTGAGTTGGGGTGCTGCATAAAACCAGAGATTGAAATGAGCACAGATAAAGTTCCTTAAGCCAAATATGGAATAGACAAGAGCTACTCCTTGCTCAACGAAATGGACTCAACACCGCATATTAAACGCCTAAGAATGTACCTGACTCTTAAGTATCTTAAAACCTATGGATTGCTATGTCTCCGAAAGAGAATCAAGCATGTGTACAGGGACATAAACGCAGCAGTGATAGGATTGGAGAGGTTCGGTGAGCAAATGAAGACCCTTTGAAGTCATATTGCATGGTACCCATTCCACGGGTTTCAACTACCCAGATTTAAGGTATTCTTCCTTCAGCTAAAACATGCATGTGGAACCTAGAGTATGATCAACCATGTGATCGGGAGACGTGTTCAAATATGTCTCAGTTTTCGTACCCTGGTACTCGGGTGCAACATTCCAGACGCTTTACTAACACTCTCCCGACTTGGAGAGTCAGTCCCTTTAACCTCCTGTTTGGCCCAGTTTGCAATTTCTGCGGAAGATGAACAGGAATAGCGAGAACCAATGAGAGACTAGCTGGAGGTGTCTGGACGGGCAAATTTAACTCTCATTTCCCACCAGGAAGAGGAAATAACCAAAGGCTCAGCGTGCCGTGCCGGAACCAGATTAGGGCCTGAAGCCATCCTGCGGTGTTGCGGCCAGCTCACAAGAAAACGAGTTGAAGAAAGGAGCTCAGGGGCACTGTAATTCACAAACCTGCAGAGTTATAAATGACAACTATCGTCCAAAAATATACTGAAGTAAGGCTGCCAAGAGGACTTGAAAGCGGGGCAGAATTGCAGGAAACCGATTTCAGGAGGTAGACTGGAATTGCATTGAAAGCATAGGAAAAGAGGCAGAACGTCCACAATGATGCACTTGGCCAAAAAGGGCGTATGCGTTTTTTCCTGAATATATTCAGGAAAAAACGCATACGCCCTTTTTGGCCAACCAAGCAAGCTTGCAAAGGAAATCTGCACTACAATGAAGTCTCACTTCCCCCCGGTCAAAAGGGCCATCTGAAAAAAGTGTAAAATCCAGAAAGGCAGGACAGGCCATGGAGAACTGGGAGCCTTGTTATGCTGATGGGCGGGATGTAAACTGCCAACAGACACTCGGGAGAAGTGTATGGTGTTTCCTGAAACATCTAAAAAACCAAGCAACAGAGCCTAGGGCACTTCCACTTATGGTCCTATAGCTTAGGGAAATTAAAATCAAAAAGACACAGCCACCCCAATGTTTGGGACGCCTCTGTTTACAAGAACCTCGTTTACCGTACAAGTTCAATATCACAGAAAGTGAAAAATGGATAAAGAACTTGTGGTACTTACGTACAATGCAGTATCACTCAGCAGTGAAATCTATGTCATCAGGCCCGTAGCAGCACAATGAGTGGATTCAGGTACGATGATTCTAACTGAAATAAGTCACACAGAAAAAGAAACATCATAAGATATCAGTAATACACGGAATGTAAACTTGGCTACACAGGAACTGAATTACAGAACAGAACAGGGTCTCAAATTTAGAAAACCAACTTATGCTTGTTTAAGGGTAAAGGTGAGTTGGGGTGCTGCATAAAACCAGAGATTGAAATGAGCACAGATAAAGTTCCTTAAGCCAAATATGGAATAGACAAGAGCTACTCCTTGCTCAACGAAATGGACTCAACACCGCATATTAAACGCCTAAGAATGTACCTGACTCTTAAGTATCTTAAAACCTATGGATTGCTATGTCTCCGAAAGAGAATCAAGCATGTGTACAGGGACATAAACGCAGCAGTGATAGGATTGGAGAGGTTCGGTGAGCAAATGAAGACCCTTTGAAGTCATATTGCATGGTACCCATTCCACGGGTTTCAACTACCCAGGTTTAAGGTATTCTTCCTTCAGCTAAAACATGCATGTGGAACCTAGAGTATGATCAACCATGTGATCGGGAGACGTGTTCAAATATGTCTCAGTTTTCGTACCCTGGTACTCGGGTGCAACATTCCAGACGCTTTACTAACACTCTCCCGACTTGGAGAGTCAGTCCCTTTAACCTCCTGTTTGGCCCAGTTTGCAATTTCTGCGGAAGATGAACAGGAATAGCGAGAACCAATGAGAGACTAGCTGGAGGTGTCTGGACGGGCAAATTTAACTCTCATTTCCCACCAGGAAGAGGAAATAACCAAAGGCTCAGCGTGCCGTGCCGGAACCAGATTAGGGCCTGAAGCCATCCTGCGGTGTTGCGGCCAGCTCACAAGAAAACGAGTTGAAGAAAGGAGCTCAGGGGCACTGTAATTCACAAACCTGCAGAGTTATAAATGACAACTATCGTCCAAAAATATACTGAAGTAAGGCTGCCAAGAGGACTTGAAAGCGGGGCAGAATTGCAGGAAACCGATTTCAGGAGGTAGACTGGAATTGCATTGAAAGCATAGGAAAAGAGGCAGAACGTCCACAATGATGCACTTGGCCAAAAAGGGCGTATGCGTTTTTTCCTGAATATATTCAGGAAAAAACGCATACGCCCTTTTTGGCCAACCAAGCAAGCTTGCAAAGGAAATCTGCACTACAATGAAGTCTCACTTCCCCCCGGTCAAAAGGGCCATCTGAAAAAAGTGTAAAATCCAGAAAGGCAGGACAGGCCATGGAGAACTGGGAGCCTTGTTATGCTGATGGGCGGGATGTAAACTGCCAACAGACACTCGGGAGAAGTGTATGGTGTTTCCTGAAACATCTAAAAAACAAAGCAACAGAGCCTAGGGCACTTCCACTTATGGTCCTATAGCTTAGGGAAATTAAAATCAAAAAGACACAGCCACCCCAATGTTTGGGACGCCTCTGTTTACAAGAACCTCGTTTACCGTACAAGTTCAATATCACAGAAAGTGAAAAATGGATAAAGAACTTGTGGTACTTACGTACAATGCAGTATCACTCAGCAGTGAAATCTATGCCATCAGGCCCGTAGCAGCACAATGAGTGGATTCAGGTACGATGATTCTAACTGAAATAAGTCACACAGAAAAAGAAACATCATAAGATATCAGTAATACACGGAATGTAAACTTGGCTACACAGGAACTGAATTACAGAACAGAACAGGGTCTCAAATTTAGAAAACCAACTTATGCTTGTTTAAGGGTAAAGGTGAGTTGGGGTGCTGCATAAAACCAGAGATTGAAATGAGCACAGATAAAGTTCCTTAAGCCAAATATGGAATAGACAAGAGCTACTCCTTGCTCAACGAAATGGACTCAACACCGCATATTAAACGCCTAAGAATGTACCTGACTCTTAAGTATCTTAAAACGTATGGATTGCTATGTCTCCGAAAGAGAATCAAGCATGTGTACAGGGACATAAACGCAGCAGTGATAGGATTGGAGAGGTTCGGTGAGCAAATGAAGACCCTTTGAAGTCATATTGCATGGTACCCATTCCACGGGTTTCAACTACCCAGGTTTAAGGTATTCTTCCTTCAGCTAAAACATGCATGTGGAACCTAGAGTATGATCAACCATGTGATCGGGAGACGTCTTCAAATATGTCTCAGTTTTCGTACCCTGGTACTCGGGTGCAACATTCCAGACGCTTTACTAACACTCTCCCGACTTGGAGAGTCAGTCCCTTTAACCTCCTGTTTGGCCCAGTTTGCAATTTCTGCGGAAGATGAACAGGAATAGCGAGAACCAATGAGAGACTAGCTGGAGGTGTCTGGACGGGCAAATTTAACTCTCATTTCCCACCAGGAAGAGGAAATAACCAAAGGCTCAGCGTGCCGTGCCGGAACCAGATTAGGGCCTGAAGCCATCCTGCGGTGTTGCGGCCAGCTCACAAGAAAACGAGTTGAAGAAAGGAGCTCAGGGGCACTGTAATTCACAAACCTGCAGAGTTATAAATGACAGCTATCGTCCAAAAATATACTGAAGTAAGGCTGCCAAGAGGACTTGAAAGCGGGGCAGAATTGCAGGAAACCGATTTCAGGAGGTAGACTGGAATTGCATTGAAAGCATAGGAAAAGAGGCAGAACGTCCACAATGATGCACTTGGCCAAAAAGGGCGTATGCGTTTTTTCCTGAATATATTCAGGAAAAAACGCATACGCCCTTTTTGGCCAACCAAGCAAGCTTGCAAAGGAAATCTGCACTACAATGAAGTCTCACTTCCCCCCGGTCAAAAGGGCCATCTGAAAAAAGTGTAAAATCCAGAAAGGCAGGACAGGCCATGGAGAACTGGGAGCCTTGTTATGCTGATGGGCGGGATGTAAACTGCCAACAGACACTCGGGAGAAGTGTATGGTGTTTCCTGAAACATCTAAAAAACAAAGCAACAGAGCCTAGGGAACTTCCACTTATGGTCCTATAGCTTAGGGAAATTAAAATCAAAAAGATACAGCCACCCCAATGTTTGGGACGCCTCTGTTTACAAGAACCTCGTTTACCGTACAAGTTCAATATCACAGAAAGTGAAAAATGGATAAAGAACTTGTGGTACTTACGTACAATGCAGTATCACTCAGCAGTGAAATCTATGCCATCAGGCCCGTAGCAGCACAATGAGTGGATTCAGGTACGGTGATTCTAACTGAAATAAGTCACACAGAAAAAGAAACATCATAAGATATCAGTAATACACGGAATGTAAACTTGGCTACACAGGAACTGAATTACAGAACAGAACAGGGTCTCAAATTTAGAAAACCAACTTATGCTTGTTTAAGGGTAAAGGTGAGTTGGGGTGCTGCATAAAACCAGAGATTGAAATGAGCACAGATAAAGTTCCTTAAGCCAAATATGGAATAGACAAGAGCTACTCCTTGCTCAACGAAATGGACTCAACACCGCATATTAAACGCCTAAGAATGTACCTGACTCTTAAGTATCTTAAAACCTATGGATTGCTATGTCTCCGAAAGAGAATCAAGCATGTGTACAGGGACATAAACGCAGCAGTGATAGGATTGGAGAGGTTCGGTGAGCAAATGAAGACCCTTTGAAGTCATATTGCATGGTACCCATTCCACGGGTTTCAACTACCCAGGTTTAAGGTATTCTTCCTTCAGCTAAAACATGCATGTGGAACCTAGAGTATGATCAACCATGTGATCGGGAGACGTGTTCAAATATGTCTCAGTTTTCGTACCCTGGTACTCGGGTGCAACATTCCAGACGCTTTACTAACACTCTCCCGACTTGGAGAGTCAGTCCCTTTAACCTCCTGTTTGGCCCAGTTTGCAATTTCTGCGGAAGATGAACAGGAATAGCGAGAACCAATGAGAGACTAGCTGGAGGTGTCTGGACGGGCAAATTTAACTCTCATTTCCCACCAGGAAGAGGAAATAACCAAAGGCTCAGCGTGCCGTGCCGGAACCAGATTAGGGCCTGAAGCCATCCTGCGGTGTTGCGGCCAGCTCACAAGAAAACGAGTTGAAGAAAGGAGCTCAGGGGCACTGTAATTCACAAACCTGCAGAGTTATAAATGACAACTATCGTCCAAAAATATACTGAAGTAAGGCTGCCAAGAGGACTTGAAAGCGGGGCAGAATTGCAGGAAACCGATTTCAGGAGGTAGACTGGAATTGCATTGAAAGCATAGGAAAAGAGGCAGAACGTCCACAATGATGCACTTGGCCAAAAAGGGCGTATGCGTTTTTTCCTGAATATATTCAGGAAAAAACGCATACGCCCTTTTTGGCCAACCAAGCAAGCTTGCAAAGGAAATCTGCACTACAATGAAGTCTCACTTCCCCCCGGTCAAAAGGGCCATCTGAAAAAAGTGTAAAATCCAGAAAGGCAGGACAGGCCATGGAGAACTGGGAGCCTTGTTATGCTGATGGGCGGGATGTAAACTGCCAACAGACACTCGGGAGAAGTGTATGGTGTTTCCTGAAACATCTAAAAAACAAAGCAACAGAGCCTAGGGCACTTCCACTTATGGTCCTATAGCTTAGGGAAATTAAAATCAAAAAGATACAGCCACCCCAATGTTTGCGACGCCTCTGTTTACAAGAACCTCGTTTACCGTACAAGTTCAATATCACAGAAAGTGAAAAATGGATAAAGAACTTGTGGTACTTACGTACAATGCAGTATCACTCAGCAGTGAAATCTATGCCATCAGGCCCGTAGCAGCACAATGAGTGCATTCAGGTATGATGATTCTAACTGAAATAAGTCACACAGAAAAAGAAACATCATAAGATATCAGTAATACACGGAATGTAAACTTGGCTACACAGGAACTGAATTACAGAACAGAACAGGGTCTCAAATTTAGAAAACCAACTTATGCTTGTTTAAGGGTAAAGGTGAGTTGGGGTGCTGCATAAAACCAGAGATTGAAATGAGCACAGATAAAGTTCCTTAAGCCAAATATGGAATAGACAAGAGCTACTCCTTGCTCAACGAAATGGACTCAACACCGCATATTAAACGCCTAAGAATGTACCTGACTCTTAAGTATCTTAAAACCTATGGATTGCTATGTCTCCGAAAGAGAATCAAACATGTGTACAGGGACATAAATGCAGCAGTGATAGGATTGGAGAGGTTCGGTGAGCAAATGAAGACCCTTTGAAGTCATATTGCATGGTACCCATTCCACGGGTTTCAACTACCCAGGTTTAAGGTATTCTTCCTTCAGCTAAAACATGCATGTGGAACCTAGAGTATGATCAACCATGTGATCGGGAGACGTGTTCAAATATGTCTCAGTTTTCGTACCCTGGTACTCGGGTGCAACATTCCAGACGCTTTACTAACACTCTCCCGACTTGGAGAGTCAGTCCCTTTAACCTCCTGTTTGGCCCAGTTTGCAATTTCTGCGGAAGATGAACAGGAATAGCGAGAACCAATGAGAGACTAGCTGGAGGTGTCTGGACGGGCAAATTTAACTCTCATTTCCCACCAGGAAGAGGAAATAACCAAAGGCTCAGCGTGCCGTGCCGGAACCAGATTAGGGCCTGAAGCCATCCTGCGGTGTTGCGGCCAGCTCACAAGAAAACGAGTTGAAGAAAGGAGCTCAGGGGCACTGTAATTCACAAACCTGCAGAGTTATAAATGACAACTATCGTCCAAAAATATACTGAAGTAAGGCTGCCAAGAGGACTTGAAAGCGGGGCAGAATTGCAGGAAACCGATTTCAGGAGGTAGACTGGAATTGCATTGAAAGCATAGGAAAAGAGGCAGAACTTCCACAATGATGCACTTGGCCAAAAAGGGCGTATGCGTTTTTTCCTGAATATATTCAGGAAAAAACGCATACGCCCTTTTTGGCCAACCAAGCAAGCTTGCAAAGGAAATCTGCACTACAATGAAGTCTCACCTCCCCCCGGTCAAAAGGGCCATCTGAAAAAAGTGTAAAATCCAGAAAGGCAGGACAGGCCATGGAGAACTGGGAGCCTTGTTATGCTGATGGGCGGGATGTAAACTGCCAACAGACACTCGGGAGAAGTGTATGGTGTTTCCTGAAACATCTAAAAAACAAAGCAACAGAGCCTAGGGCACTTCCACTTATGGTCCTATAGCTTAGGGAAATTAAAATAAAAAAGATACAGCCACCCCAATGTTTGGGACGCCTCTGTTTACAAGAACCTCGTTTACCGTACAAGTTCAATATTACAGAAAGTGAAAAATGGATAAAGAACTTGTGGTACTTACGTACAATGCAGTATCACTCAGCAGTGAAATCTATGCCATCAGGCCCGTAGCAGCACAATGAGTGGATTCAGGTACGATGATTCTAACTGAAATAAGTCACACAGAAAAAGAAACATCATAAGATATCAGTAATACACGGAATGTAAACTTGGCTACACAGGAACTGAATTACAGAACAGAACAGGGTCTCAAATTTAGAAAACCAACTTATGCTTGTTTAAGGGTAAAGGTGAGTTGGGGTGCTGCATAAAACCAGAGATTGAAATGAGCACAGATAAAGTTCCTTAAGCCAAATATGGAATAGACAAGAGCTACTCCTTGCTCAACGAAATGGACTCAACACCGCATATTAAACGCCTAAGAATGTACCTGACTCTTAAGTATCTTAAAACCTATGGATTGCTATGTCTCCGAAAGAGAATCAAGCATGTGTACAGGGACATAAACGCAGCAGTGATAGGATTGGAGAGGTTCGGTGAGCAAATGAAGACCCTTTGAAGTCATATTGCATGGTACCCATTCCACGGGTTTCAACTACCCAGGTTTAAGGTATTCTTCCTTCAGCTAAAACATGCATGTGGAACCTAGAGTATGATCAACCATGTGATCGGGAGACGTGTTCAAATATGTCTCAGTTTTCGTACCCTGGTACTCGGGTGCAACATTCCAGACGCTTTACTAACACTCTCCCGACTTGGAGAGTCAGTCCCTTTAACCTCCTGTTTGGCCCAGTTTGCAATTTCTGCGGAAGATGAACAGGAATAGCGAGAACCAATGAGAGACTAGCTGGAGGTGTCTGGACGGGCAAATTTAACTCTCATTTCCCACCAGGAAGAGGAAATAACCAAAGGCTCAGCGTGCCGTGCCGGAACCAGATTAGGGCCTGAAGCCATCCTGCGGTGTTGCGGCCAGCTCACAAGAAAACGAGTTGAAGAAAGGAGCTCAGGGGCACTGTAATTCACAAACCTGCAGAGTTATAAATGACAACTATCGTCCAAAAATATACTGAAGTAAGGCTGCCAAGAGGACTTGAAAGCGGGGCAGAATTGCAGGAAACCGATTTCAGGAGGTAGACTGGAATTGCATTGAAAGCATAGGAAAAGAGGCAGAACGTCCACAATGATGCACTTGGCCAAAAAGGGCGTATGCGTTTTTTCCTGAATATATTCAGGAAAAAACGCATACGCCCTTTTTGGCCAACCAAGCAAGCTTGCAAAGGAAATCTGCACTACAATGAAGTCTCACTTCCCCCCAGTCAAAAGGGCCATCTGAAAAAAGTGTAAAATCCAGAAAGGCAGGACAGGCCATGGAGAACTGGGAGCCTTGTTATGCTGATGGGCGGGATGTAAATTGCCAACAGCCACTCGGGAGAAGTGTATGGTGTTTCCTGAAACATCTAAAAAACAAAGCAACAGAGCCTAGGGCACTTCCACTTATGGTCCTATAGCTTAGGGAAATTAAAATCAAAAAGATACAGCCACCCCAATGTTTGGGACGCCTCTGTTTACAAGAACCTCGTTTACCGTACAAGTTCAATATCACAGAAAGTGAAAAATGGATAAAGAACTTGTGGTACTTACGTACAATGCAGTATCACTCAGCAGTGAAATCTATGCCATCAGGCCCGTAGCAGCACAATGAGTGGATTCAGGTACGATGATTCTAACTGAAATAAGTCACACAGAAAAAGAAACATCATAAGATATCAGTAATACACGGAATGTAAACTTGGCTACACAGGAACTGAATTACAGAACAGAACAGGGTCTCAAATTTAGAAAACCAACTTATGCTTGTTTAAGGGTAAAGGTGAGTTGGGGTGCTGCATAAAACCAGAGATTGAAATGAGCACAGATAAAGTTCCTTAAGCCAAATATGGAACAGACAAGAGCTACTCCTTGCTCAACGAAATGGACTCAACACCGCATATTAAACGCCTAAGAATGTACCTGACTCTTAAGTATCTTAAAACGTATGGATTGCTATGTCTCCGAAAGAGAATCAAGCATGTGTACAGGGACATAAACGCAGCAGTGATAGGATTGGAGAGGTTCGGTGAGCAAATGAAGACCCTTTGAAGTCATATTGCATGGTACCCATTCCACGGGTTTCAACTACCCAGGTTTAAGGTATTCTTCCTTCAGCTAAAACATGCATGTGGAACCTAGAGTATGATCAACCATGTGATCGGGAGACGTGTTCAAATATGTCTCAGTTTTCGTACCCTGGTACTCGGGTGCAACATTCCAGACGCTTTACTAACACTCTCCCGACTTGGAGAGTCAGTCCCTTTAACCTCCTGTTTGGCCCAGTTTGCAATTTCTGCGGAAGATGAACAGGAATAGCGAGAACCAATGAGAGACTAGCTGGAGGTGTCTGGACGGGCAAATTTAACTCTCATTTCCCACCAGGAAGAGGAAATAACCAAAGGCTCAGCGTGCCGTGCCGGAACCAGATTAGGGCCTGAAGCCATCCTGCGGTGTTGCGGCCAGCTCACAAGAAAACGAGTTGAAGAAAGGAGCTCAGGGGCACTGTAATTCACAAACCTGCAGAGTTATAAATGACAACTATCGTCCAAAAATATACTGAAGTAAGGCTGCCAAGAGGACTTGAAAGCGGGGCAGAATTGCAGGAAACCGATTTCAGGAGGTAGACTGGAATTGCATTGAAAGCATAGGAAAAGAGGCAGAACGTCCACAATGATGCACTTGGCCAAAAAGGGCGTATGCGTTTTTTCCTGAATATATTCAGGAAAAAAGGCATACGCCCTTTTTGGCCAACCAAGCAAGCTTGCAAAGGAAATCTGCACTACAATGAAGTCTCACTTCCCCCCGGTCAAAAGGGCCATCTGAAAAAAGTGTAAAATCCAGAAAGGCAGGACAGGCCATGGAGAACTGGGAGCCTTGTTATGCTGATGGGCGGGATGTAAACTGCCAACAGACACTCGGGAGAAGTGTATGGTGTTTCCTGAAACATCTAAAAAACAAAGCAACAGAGCCTAGGGCACTTCCACTTATGGTCCTATAGCTTAGGGAAATTAAAATCAAAAAGACACAGCCACCCCAATGTTTGGGACGCCTCTGTTTACAAGAACCTCGTTTACCGTACAAGTTCAATATCACAGAAAGTGAAAAATGGATAAAGAACTTGTGGTACTTACGTACAATGCAGTATCACTCAGCAGTGAAATCTATGTCATCAGGCCCGTAGCAGCACAATGAGTGGATTCAGGTACGATGATTCTAACTGAAATAAGTCACACAGAAAAAGAAACATCATAAGATATCAGTAATACACGGAATGTCAACTTGGCTACACAGGAACTGAATTACAGAACAGAACAGGGTCTCAAATTTAGAAAACCAACTTATGCTTGTTTAAGGGTAAAGGTGAGTTGGGGTGCTGCATAAAACCAGAGATTGAAATGAGCACAGATAAAGTTCCTTAAGCCAAATATGGAATAGACAAGAGCTACTCCTTGCTCAACGAAATGGACTCAACACCGCATATTAAACGCCTAAGAATGTACCTGACTCTTAAGTATCTTAAAACCTATGGATTGCTATGTCTCCGAAAGAGAATCAAGCATGTGTACAGGGACATAAACGCAGCAGTGATAGGATTGGAGAGGTTCGGTGAGCAAATGAAGACCCTTTGAAGTCATATTGCATGGTACCCATTCCACGGGTTTCAACTACCCAGGTTTAAGGTATTCTTCCTTCAGCTAAAACATGCATGTGGAACCTAGAGTATGATCAACCATGTGATCGGGAGACGTGTTCAAATATGTCTCAGTTTTCGTACCCTGGTACTCGGGTGCAACATTCCAGACGCTTTACTAACACTCTCCCGACTTGGAGAGTCAGTCCCTTTAACCTCCTGTTTGGCCCAGTTTGCAATTTCTGCGGAAGATGAACAGGAATAGCGAGAACCAATGAGAGACTAGCTGGAGGTGTCTGGACGGGCAAATTTAACTCTCATTTCCCACCAGGAAGAGGAAATAACCAAAGGCTCAGCGTGCCGTGCCGGAACCAGATTAGGGCCTGAAGCCATCCTGCGGTGTTGCGGCCAGCTCACAAGAAAACGAGTTGAAGAAAGGAGCTCAGGGGCACTGTAATTCACAAACCTGCAGAGTTATAAATGACAACTATCGTCCAAAAATATACTGAAGTAAGGCTGCCAAGAGGACTTGAAAGCGGGGCAGAATTGCAGGAAACCGATTTCAGGAGGTAGACTGGAATTGCATTGAAAGCATAGGAAAAGAGGCAGAACGTCCACAATGATGCACTTGGCCAAAAAGGGCGTATGCGTTTTTTCCTGAATATATTCAGGAAAAAACGCATACGCCCTTTTTGGCCAACCAAGCAAGCTTGCAAAGGAAATCTGCACTACAATGAAGTCTCACTTCCCCCCGGTCAAAAGGGCCATCTGAAAAAAGTGTAAAATCCAGAAAGGCAGGACAGGCCATGGAGAACTGGGAGCCTTGTTATGCTGATGGGCGGGATGTAAACTGCCAACAGACACTCGGGAGAAGTGTATGGTGTTTCCTGAAACATCTAAAAAACAAAGCAACAGAGCCTAGGGCACTTCCACTTATGGTCCTATAGCTTAGGGAAATTAAAATCAAAAAGACACAGCCACCCCAATGTTTGGGACGCCTCTGTTTACAAGAACCTCGTTTACCGTACAAGTTCAATATCACAGAAAGTGAAAAATGGATAAAGAACTTGTGGTACTTACGTACAATGCAGTATCACTCAGCAGTGAAATCTATGCCATCAGGCCCGTAGCAGCACAATGAGTGGAATCAGGTACGATGATTCTAACTGAAATAAGTCACACAGAAAAAGAAACATCATAAGATATCAGTAATACACGGAATGTAAACTTGGCTACACAGGAACTGAATTACAGAACAGAACAGGGTCTCAAATTTAGAAAACCAACTTATGCTTGTTTAAGGGTAAAGGTGAGTTGGGGTGCTGCATAAAACCAGAGATTGAAATGAGCACAGATAAAGTTCCTTAAGCCAAATATGGAATAGACAAGAGCTACTCCTTGCTCAACGAAATGGACTCAACACCGCATATTAAACGCCTAAGAATGTACCTGACTCTTAAGTATCTTAAAACCTATGGATTGCTATGTCTCCGAAAGAGAATCAAGCATGTGTACAGGGACATAAACGCAGCAGTGATAGGATTGGAGAGGTTCGGTGAGCAAATGAAGACCCTTTGAAGTCATATTGCATGGTACCCATTCCACGGGTTTCAACTACCCAGGTTTAAGGTATTCTTCCTTCAGCTAAAACATGCATGTGGAACCTAGAGTATGATCAACCATGTGATCGGGAGACGTGTTCAAATATGTCTCAGTTTTCGTACCCTGGTACTCGGGTGCAACATTCCAGACGCTTTACTAACACTCTCCCGACTTGGAGAGTCAGTCCCTTTAACCTCCTGTTTGGCCCAGTTTGCAATTTCTGCGGAAGATGAACAGGAATAGCGAGAACCAATGAGAGACTAGCTGGAGGTGTCTGGACGGGCAAATTTAACTCTCATTTCCCACCAGGAAGAGGAAATAACCAAAGGCTCAGCGTGCCGTGCCGGAACCAGATTAGGGCCTGAAGCCATCCTGCGGTGTTGCGGCCAGCTCACAAGAAAACGAGTTGAAGAAAGGAGCTCAGGGGCACTGTAATTCACAAACCTGCAGAGTTATAAATGACAACTATCGTCCAAAAATATACTGAAGTAAGGCTGCCAAGAGGACTTGAAAGCGGGGCAGAATTGCAGGAAACCGATTTCAGGAGGTAGACTGGAATTGCATTGAAAGCATAGGAAAAGAGGCAGAACGTCCACAATGATGCACTTGGCCAAAAAGGGCGTATGCGTTTTTTCCTGAATATATTCAGGAAAAAACGCATACGCCCTTTTTGGCCAACCAAGCAAGCTTGCAAAGGAAATCTGCACTACAATGAAGTCTCACTTCCCCCCGGTCAAAAGGGCCATCTGAAAAAAGTGTAAAATCCAGAAAGGCAGGACAGGCCATGGAGAACTGGGAGCCTTGTTATGCTGATGGGCGGGATGTAAACTGCCAACAGACACTCGGGAGAAGTGTATGGTGTTTCCTGAAACATCTAAAAAACAAAGCAACAGAGCCTAGGGTACTTCCACTTATGGTCCTATAGCTTAGGGAAATTAAAATCAAAAAGACACAGCCACCCCAATGTTTGGGACGCCTCTGTTTACAAGAACCTCGTTTACCGTACAAGTTCAATATCACAGAAAGTGAAAAATGGATAAAGAACTTGTGGTACTTACGTACAATGCAGTATCACTCAGCAGTGAAATCTATGTCATCAGGCCCGTAGCAGCACAATGAGTGGATTCAGGTACGATGATTCTAACTGAAATAAGTCACACAGAAAAAGAAACATCATAAGATATCAGTAATACACGGAATGTAAACTTGGCTACACAGGAACTGAATTACAGAACAGAACAGGGTCTCAAATTTAGAAAACCAACTTATGCTTGTTTAAGGGTAAAGGTGAGTTGGGGTGCTGCATAAAACCAGAGATTGAAATGAGCACAGATAAAGTTCCTTAAGCCAAATATGGAATAGACAAGAGCTACTCCTTGCTCAACGAAATGGACTCAACACCGCATATTAAACGCCTAAGAATGTACCTGACTCTTAAGTATCTTAAAACCTATGGATTGCTATGTCTCCGAAAGAGAATCAAGCATGTGTACAGGGACATAAACGCAGCAGTGATAGGATTGGAGAGGTTCGGTGAGCAAATGAAGACCCTTTGAAGTCATATTGCATGGTACCCATTCCACGGGTTTCAACTACCCAGGTTTAAGGTATTCTTCCTTCAGCTAAAACATGCATGTGGAACCTAGAGTATGATCAACCATGTGATCGGGAGACGTGTTCAAATATGTCTCAGTTTTCGTACCCTGGTACTCGGGTGCAACATTCCAGACGCTTTACTAACACTCTCCCGACTTGGAGAGTCAGCGCCTTTAACCTCCTGTTTGGCCCAGTTTGCAATTTCTGCGGAAGATGAACAGGAATAGCGAGAACCAATGAGAGACTAGCTGGAGGTGTCTGGACGGGCAAATTTAACTCTCATTTCCCACCAGGAAGAGGAAATAACCAAAGGCTCAGCGTGCCGTGTCGGAACCAGATTAGGGCCTGAAGCCATCCTGCGGTGTTGCGGCCAGCTCACAAGAAAACGAGTTGAAGAAAGGAGCTCAGGGGCACTGTAATTCACAAACCTGCAGAGTTATAAATGACAACTATCGTCCAAAAATATACTGAAGTAAGGCTGCCAAGAGGACTTGAAAGCGGGGCAGAATTGCAGGAAACCGATTTCAGGAGGTAGACTGGAATTGCATTGAAAGCATAGGAAAAGAGGCAGAACGTCCACAATGATGCACTTGACCAAAAAGGGCGTATGCGTTTTTTCCTGAATATATTCAGGAAAAAAGGCATACGCCCTTTTTGGCCAACCAAGCAAGCTTGCAAAGGAAATCTGCACTACAATGAAGTCTCACTTCCCCCCGGTCAAAAGGGCCATCTGAAAAAAGTGTAAAATCCAGAAAGGCAGGACAGGCCATGGAGAACTGGGAGCCTTGTTATGCTGATGGGCGGGATGTAAACTGCCAACAGACACTCGGGAGAAGTGTATGGTGTTTCCTGAAACATCTAAAAAACAAAGCAACAGAGCCTAGGGCACTTCCACTTATGGTCCTATAGCTTAGGGAAATTAAAATCAAAAAGACACAGCCACCCCAATGTTTGGGACGCCTCTGTTTACAAGAACCTCGTTTACCGTACAAGTTCAATATCACAGAAAGTGAAAAATGGATAAAGAACTTGTGGTACTTACGTACAATGCAGTATCACTCAGCAGTGAAATCTATGTCATCAGGCCCGTAGCAGCACAATGAGTGGATTCAGGTACGATGATTCTAACTGAAATAAGTCACACAGAAAAAGAAACATCATAAGATATCAGTAATACACGGAATGTAAACTTGGCTACACAGGAACTGAATTACAGAACAGAACAGGGTCTCAAATTTAGAAAACCAACTTATGCTTGTTTAAGGGTAAAGGTGAGTTGGGGTGCTGCATAAAACCAGAGATTGAAATGAGCACAGATAAAGTTCCTTAAGCCAAATATGGAATAGACAAGAGCTACTCCTTGCTCAACGAAATGGACTCAACACCGCATATTAAACGCCTAAGAATGTACCTGACTCTTAAGTATCTTAAAACCTATGGATTGCTATGTCTCCGAAAGAGAATCAAGCATGTGTACAGGGACATAAACGCAGCAGTGATAGGATTGGAGAGGTTCGGTGAGCAAATGAAGACCCTTTGAAGTCATATTGCATGGTACCCATTCCACGGGTTTCAACTACCCAGATTTAAGGTATTCTTCCTTCAGCTAAAACATGCATGTGGAACCTAGAGTATGATCAACCATGTGATCGGGAGACGTGTTCAAATATGTCTCAGTTTTCGTACCCTGGTACTCGGGTGCAACATTCCAGACGCTTTACTAACACTCTCCCGACTTGGAGAGTCAGTCCCTTTAACCTCCTGTTTGGCCCAGTTTGCAATTTCTGCGGAAGATGAACAGGAATAGCGAGAACCAATGAGAGACTAGCTGGAGGTGTCTGGACGGGCAAATTTAACTCTCATTTCCCACCAGGAAGAGGAAATAACCAAAGGCTCAGCGTGCCGTGCCGGAACCAGATTAGGGCCTGAAGCCATCCTGCGGTGTTGCGGCCAGCTCACAAGAAAACGAGTTGAAGAAAGGAGCTCAGGGGCACTGTAATTCACAAACCTGCAGAGTTATAAATGACAACTATCGTCCAAAAATATACTGAAGTAAGGCTGCCAAGAGGACTTGAAAGCGGGGCAGAATTGCAGGAAACCGATTTCAGGAGGTAGACTGGAATTGCATTGAAAGCATAGGAAAAGAGGCAGAACGTCCACAATGATGCACTTGGCCAAAAAGGGCGTATGCGTTTTTTCCTGAATATATTCAGGAAAAAACGCATACGCCCTTTTTGGCCAACCAAGCAAGCTTGCAAAGGAAATCTGCACTACAATGAAGTCTCACTTCCCCCCGGTCAAAAGGGCCATCTGAAAAAAGTGTAAAATCCAGAAAGGCAGGACAGGCCATGGAGAACTGGGAGCCTTGTTATGCTGATGGGCGGGATGTAAACTGCCAACAGACACTCGGGAGAAGTGTATGGTGTTTCCTGAAACATCTAAAAAACAAAGCAACAGAGCCTAGGGCACTTCCACTTATGGTCCTATAGCTTAGGGAAATTAAAATCAAAAAGACACAGCCACCCCAATGTTTGGGACGCCTCTGTTTACAAGAACCTCGTTTACCGTACAAGTTCAATATCACAGAAAGTGAAAAATGGATAAAGAACTTGTGGTACTTACGTACAATGCAGTATCACTCAGCAGTGAAATCTATGTCATCAGGCCCGTAGCAGCACAATGAGTGGATTCAGGTACGATGATTCTAACTGAAATAAGTCACACAGAAAAAGAAACATCATAAGATATCAGTAATACACGGAATGTAAACTTGGCTACACAGGAACTGAATTACAGAACAGAACAGGGTCTCAAATTTAGAAAACCAACTTATGCTTGTTTAAGGGTAAAGGTGAGTTGGGGTGCTGCATAAAACCAGAGATTGAAATGAGCACAGATAAAGTTCCTTAAGCCAAATATGGAATAGACAAGAGCTACTCCTTGCTCAACGAAATGGACTCAACACCGCATATTAAACGCCTAAGAATGTACCTGACTCTTAAGTATCTTAAAACCTATGGATTGCTATGTCTCCGAAAGAGAATCAAGCATGTGTACAGGGACATAAACGCAGCAGTGATAGGATTGGAGAGGTTCGGTGAGCAAATGAAGACCCTTTGAAGTCATATTGCATGGTACCCATTCCACGGGTTTCAACTACCCAGGTTTAAGGTATTCTTCCTTCAGCTAAAACATGCATGTGGAACCTAGAGTATGATCAACCATGTGATCGGGAGACGTGTTCAAATATGTCTCAGTTTTCGTACCCTGGTACTCGGGTGCAACATTCCAGACGCTTTACTAACACTCTCCCGACTTGGAGAGTCAGTCCCTTTAACCTCCTGTTTGGCCCAGTTTGCAATTTCTGCGGAAGATGAACAGGAATAGCGAGAACCAATGAGAGACTAGCTGGAGGTGTCTGGACGGGCAAATTTAACTCTCATTTCCCACCAGGAAGAGGAAATAACCAAAGGCTCAGCGTGCCGTGCCGGAACCAGATTAGGGCCTGAAGCCATCCTGCGGTGTTGCGGCCAGCTCACAAGAAAACGAGTTGAAGAAAGGAGCTCAGGGGCACTGTAATTCACAAACCTGCAGAGTTATAAATGACAACTATCGTCCAAAAATATACTGAAGTAAGGCTGCCAAGAGGACTTGAAAGCGGGGCAGAATTGCAGGAAACCGATTTCAGGAGGTAGACTGGAATTGCATTGAAAGCATAGGAAAAGAGGCAGAACGTCCACAATGATGCACTTGGCCAAAAAGGGCGTATGCGTTTTTTCCTGAATATATTCAGGAAAAAAGGCATACGCCCTTTTTGGCCAACCAAGCAAGCTTGCAAAGGAAATCTGCACTACAATGAAGTCTCACTTCCCCCCGGTCAAAAGGGCCATCTGAAAAAAGTGTAAAATCCAGAAAGGCAGGACAGGCCATGGAGAACTGGGAGCCTTGTTATGCTGATGGGCGGGATGTAAACTGCCAACAGACACTCGGGAGAAGTGTATGGTGTTTCCTGAAACATCTAAAAAACAAAGCAACAGAGCCTAGGGCACTTCCACTTATGGTCCTATAGCTTAGGGAAATTAAAATCAAAAAGACACAGCCACCCCAATGTTTGGGACGCCTCTGTTTACAAGAACCTCGTTTACCGTACAAGTTCAATATCACAGAAAGTGAAAAATGGATAAAGAACTTGTGGTACTTACGTACAATGCAGTATCACTCAGCAGTGAAATCTATGTCATCAGGCCCGTAGCAGCACAATGAGTGGATTCAGGTACGATGATTCTAACTGAAATAAGTCACACAGAAAAAGAAACATCATAAGATATCAGTAATACACGGAATGTAAACTTGGCTACACAGGAACTGAATTACAGAACAGAACAGGGTCTCAAATTTAGAAAACCAACTTATGCTTGTTTAAGGGTAAAGGTGAGTTGGGGTGCTGCATAAAACCAGAGATTGAAATGAGCACAGATAAAGTTCCTTAAGCCAAATATGGAATAGACAAGAGCTACTCCTTGCTCAACGAAATGGACTCAACACCGCATATTAAACGCCTAAGAATGTACCTGACTCTTAAGTATCTTAAAACCTATGGATTGCTATGTCTCCGAAAGAGAATCAAGCATGTGTACAGGGACATAAACGCAGCAGTGATAGGATTGGAGAGGTTCGGTGAGCAAATGAAGACCCTTTGAAGTCATATTGCATGGTACCCATTCCACGGGTTTCAACTACCCAGGTTTAAGGTATTCTTCCTTCAGCTAAAACATGCATGTGGAACCTAGAGTATGATCAACCATGTGATCGGGAGACGTCTTCAAATATGTCTCAGTTTTCGTACCCTGGTACTCGGGTGCAACATTCCAGACGCTTTACTAACACTCTCCCGACTTGGAGAGTCAGTCCCTTTAACCTCCTGTTTGGCCCAGTTTGCAATTTCTGCGGAAGATGAACAGGAATAGCGAGAACCAATGAGAGACTAGCTGGAGGTGTCTGGACGGGCAAATTTAACTCTCATTTCCCACCAGGAAGAGGAAATAACCAAAGGATCAGCGTGCCGTGCCGGAACCAGATTAGGGCCTGAAGCCATCCTGCGGTGTTGCGGGCAGCTCACAAGAAAACGAGTTGAAGAAAGGAGCTCAGGGGCACTGTAATTCACAAACCTGCAGAGTTATAAATGACAACTATCGTCCAAAAATATACTGAAGTAAGGCTGCCAAGAGGACTTGAAAGCGGGGCAGAATTGCAGGAAACCGATTTCAGGAGGTAGACTGGAATTGCATTGAAAGCATAGGAAAAGAGGCAGAACGTCCACAATGATGCACTTGGCCAAAAAGGGCGTATGCGTTTTTTCCTGAATATATTCAGGAAAAAACGCATACGCCCTTTTTGGCCAACCAAGCAAGCTTGCAAAGGAAATCTGCACTACAATGAAGTCTCACTTCCCCCCGGTCAAAAGGGCCATCTGAAAAAAGTGTAAAATCCAGAAAGGCAGGACAGGCCATGGAGAACTGGGAGCCTTGTTATGCTGATGGGCGGGATGTAAACTGCCAACAGACACTCGGGAGAAGTGTATGGTGTTTCCTGAAACATCTAAAAAACAAAGCAACAGAGCCTAGGGCACTTCCACTTATGGTCCTATAGCTTAGGGAAATTAAAATCAAAAAGATACAGCCACCCCAATGTTTGGGACGCCTCTGTTTACAAGAACCTCGTTTACCGTACAAGTTCAATATCACAGAAAGTGAAAAATGGATAAAGAACTTGTGGTACTTACGTACAATGCAGTATCACTCAGCAGTGAAATCTATGCCATCAGGCCCGTAGCAGCACAATGAGTGGATTCAGGTACGGTGATTCTAACTGAAATAAGTCACACAGAAAAAGAAACATCATAAGATATCAGTAATACACGGAATGTAAACTTGGCTACACAGGAACTGAATTACAGAACAGAACAGGGTCTCAAATTTAGAAAACCAACTTATGCTTGTTTAAGGGTAAAGGTGAGTTGGGGTGCTGCATAAAACCAGAGATTGAAATGAGCACAGATAAAGTTCCTTAAGCCAAATATGGAATAGACAAGAGCTACTCCTTGCTCAACGAAATGGACTCAACACCGCATATTAAACGCCTAAGAATGTACCTGACTCTTAAGTATCTTAAAACCTATGGATTGCTATGTCTCCGAAAGAGAATCAAGCATGTGTACAGGGACATAAACGCAGCAGTGATAGGATTGGAGAGGTTCGGTGAGCAAATGAAGACCCTTTGAAGTCATATTGCATGGTACCCATTCCACGGGTTTCAACTACCCAGGTTTAAGGTATTCTTCCTTCAGCTAAAACATGCATGTGGAACCTAGAGTATGATCAACCATGTGATCGGGAGACGTGTTCAAATATGTCTCAGTTTTCGTACCCTGGTACTCGGGTGCAACATTCCAGACGCTTTACTAACACTCTCCCGACTTGGAGAGTCAGTCCCTTTAACCTCCTGTTTGGCCCAGTTTGCAATTTCTGCGGAAGATGAACAGGAATAGCGAGAACCAATGAGAGACTAGCTGGAGGTGTCTGGACGGGCAAATTTAACTCTCATTTCCCACCAGGAAGAGGAAATAACCAAAGGCTCAGCGTGCCGTGCCGGAACCAGATTAGGGCCTGAAGCCATCCTGCGGTGTTGCGGCCAGCTCACAAGAAAACGAGTTGAAGAAAGGAGCTCAGGGGCACTGTAATTCACAAACCTGCAGAGTTATAAATGACAACTATCGTCCAAAAATATACTGAAGTAAGGCTGCCAAGAGGACTTGAAAGCGGGGCAGAATTGCAGGAAACCGATTTCAGGAGGTAGACTGGAATTGCATTGAAAGCATAGGAAAAGAGGCAGAACGTCCACAATGATGCACTTGGCCAAAAAGGGCGTATGCGTTTTTTCCTGAATATATTCAGGAAAAAACGCATACGCCCTTTTTGGCCAACCAAGCAAGCTTGCAAAGGAAATCTGCACTACAATGAAGTCTCACTTCCCCCCGGTCAAAAGGGCCATCTGAAAAAAGTGTAAAATCCAGAAAGGCAGGACAGGCCATGGAGAACTGGGAGCCTTGTTATGCTGATGGGCGGGATGTAAACTGCCAACAGACACTCGGGAGAAGTGTATGGTGTTTCCTGAAACATCTAAAAAACAAAGCAACAGAGCCTAGGGCACTTCCACTTATGGTCCTATAGCTTAGGGAAATTAAAATCAAAAAGATACAGCCACCCCAATGTTTGGGACGCCTCTGTTTACAAGAACCTCGTTTACCGTACAAGTTCAATATCACAGAAAGTGAAAAATGGATAAAGAACTTGTGGTACTTACGTACAATGCAGTATCACTCAGCAGTGAAATCTATGCCATCAGGCCCGTAGCAGCACAATGAGTGCATTCAGGTATGATGATTCTAACTGAAATAAGTCACACAGAAAAAGAAACATCATAAGATATCAGTAATACACGGAATGTAAACTTGGCTACACAGGAACTGAATTACAGAACAGAACAGGGTCTCAAATTTAGAAAACCAACTTATGCTTGTTTAAGGGTAAAGGTGAGTTGGGGTGCTGCATAAAACCAGAGATTGAAATGAGCACAGATAAAGTTCCTTAAGCCAAATATGGAATAGACAAGAGCTACTCCTTGCTCAACGAAATGGACTCAACACCGCATATTAAACGCCTAAGAATGTACCTGACTCTTAAGTATCTTAAAACCTATGGATTGCTATGTCTCCGAAAGAGAATCAAACATGTGTACAGGGACATAAATGCAGCAGTGATAGGATTGGAGAGGTTCGGTGAGCAAATGAAGACCCTTTGAAGTCATATTGCATGGTACCCATTCCACGGGTTTCAACTACCCAGGTTTAAGGTATTCTTCCTTCAGCTAAAACATGCATGTGGAACCTAGAGTATGATCAACCATGTGATCGGGAGACGTGTTCAAATATGTCTCAGTTTTCGTACCCTGGTACTCGGGTGCAACATTCCAGACGCTTTACTAACACTCTCCCGACTTGGAGAGTCAGTCCCTTTAACCTCCTGTTTGGCCCAGTTTGCAATTTCTGCGGAAGATGAACAGGAATAGCGAGAACCAATGAGAGACTAGCTGGAGGTGTCTGGACGGGCAAATTTAACTCTCATTTCCCACCAGGAAGAGGAAATAACCAAAGGCTCAGCGTGCCGTGCCGGAACCAGATTAGGGCCTGAAGCCATCCTGCGGTGTTGCGGCCAGCTCACAAGAAAACGAGTTGAAGAAAGGAGCTCAGGGGCACTGTAATTCACAAACCTGCAGAGTTATAAATGACAACTATCGTCCAAAAATATACTGAAGTAAGGCTGCCAAGAGGACTTGAAAGCGGGGCAGAATTGCAGGAAACCGATTTCAGGAGGTAGACTGGAATTGCATTGAAAGCATAGGAAAAGAGGCAGAACGTCCACAATGATGCACTTGGCCAAAAAGGGCGTATGCGTTTTTTCCTGAATATATTCAGGAAAAAACGCATACGCCCTTTTTGGCCAACCAAGCAAGCTTGCAAAGGAAATCTGCACTACAATGAAGTCTCACCTCCCCCCGGTCAAAAGGGCCATCTGAAAAAAGTGTAAAATCCAGAAAGGCAGGACAGGCCATGGAGAACTGGGAGCCTTGTTATGCTGATGGGCGGGATGTAAATTGCCAACAGACACTCGGGAGAAGTGTATGGTGTTTCCTGAAACATCTAAAAAACAAAGCAACAGAGCCTAGGGCACTTCCACTTATGGTCCTATAGCTTAGGGAAATTAAAATAAAAAAGATACAGCCACCCCAATGTTTGGGACGCCTCTGTTTACAAGAACCTCGTTTACCGTACAAGTTCAATATTACAGAAAGTGAAAAATGGATAAAGAACTTGTGGTACTTACGTACAATGCAGTATCACTCAGCAGTGAAATCTATGCCATCAGGCCCGTAGCAGCACAATGAGTGCATTCAGGTATGATGATTCTAACTGAAATAAGTCACACAGAAAAAGAAACATCATAAGATATCAGTAATACACGGAATGTAAACTTGGCTACACAGGAACTGAATTACAGAACAGAACAGGGTCTCAAATTTAGAAAACCAACTTATGCTTGTTTAAGGGTAAAGGTGAGTTGGGGTGCTGCATAAAACCAGAGATTGAAATGAGCACAGATAAAGTTCCTTAAGCCAAATATGGAATAGACAAGAGCTACTCCTTGCTCAACGAAATGGACTCAACACCGCATATTAAACGCCTAAGAATGTACCTGACTCTTAAGTATCTTAAAACCTATGGATTGCTATGTCTCCGAAAGAGAATCAAGCATGTGTACAGGGACATAAACGCAGCAGTGATAGGATTGGAGAGGTTCGGTGAGCAAATGAAGACCCTTTGAAGTCATATTGCATGGTACCCATTCCACGGGTTTCAACTACCCAGGTTTAAGGTATTCTTCCTTCAGCTAAAACATGCATGTGGAACCTAGAGTATGATCAACCATGTGATCGGGAGACGTGTTCAAATATGTCTCAGTTTTCGTACCCTGGTACTCGGGTGCAACATTCCAGACGCTTTACTAACACTCTCCCGACTTGGAGAGTCAGTCCCTTTAACCTCCTGTTTGGCCCAGTTTGCAATTTCTGCGGAAGATGAACAGGAATAGCGAGAACCAATGAGAGACTAGCTGGAGGTGTCTGGACGGGCAAATTTAACTCTCATTTCCCACCAGGAAGAGGAAATAACCAAAGGCTCAGCGTGCCGTGCCGGAACCAGATTAGGGCCTGAAGCCATCCTGCGGTGTTGCGGCCAGCTCACAAGAAAACGAGTTGAAGAAAGGAGCTCAGGGGCACTGTAATTCACAAACCTGCAGAGTTATAAATGACAACTATCGTCCAAAAATATACTGAAGTAAGGCTGCCAAGAGGACTTGAAAGCGGGGCAGAATTGCAGGAAACCGATTTCAGGAGGTAGACTGGAATTGCATTGAAAGCATAGGAAAAGAGGCAGAACGTCCACAATGATGCACTTGGCCAAAAAGGGCGTATGCGTTTTTTCCTGAATATATTCAGGAAAAAACGCATACGCCCTTTTTGGCCAACCAAGCAAGCTTGCAAAGGAAATCTGCACTACAATGAAGTCTCACTTCCCCCCAGTCAAAAGGGCCATCTGAAAAAAGTGTAAAATCCAGAAAGGCAGGACAGGCCATGGAGAACTGGGAGCCTTGTTATGCTGATGGGCGGGATGTAAATTGCCAACAGACACTGGGGAGAAGTGTATGGTGTTTCCTGAAACATCTAAAAAACAAAGCAACAGAGCCTAGGGCACTTCCACTTATGGTCCTATAGCTTAGGGAAATTAAAATCAAAAAGATACAGCCACCCCAATGTTTGGGACGCCTCTGTTTACAAGAACCTCGTTTACCGTACAAGTTCAATATTACAGAAAGTGAAAAATGGATAAAGAACTTGTGGTACTTACGTACAATGCAGTATCACTCAGCAGTGAAATCTATGCCATCAGGCCCGTAGCAGCACAATGAGTGGATTCAGGTACGATGATTCTAACTGAAATAAGTCACACAGAAAAAGAAACATCATAAGATATCAGTAATACACGGAATGTAAACTTGGCTACACAGGAACTGAATTACAGAACAGAACAGGGTCTCAAATTTAGAAAACCAACTTATGCTTGTTTAAGGGTAAAGGTGAGTTGGGGTGCTGCATAAAACCAGAGATTGAAATGAGCACAGATAAAGTTCCTTAAGCCAAATATGGAACAGACAAGAGCTACTCCTTGCTCAACGAAATGGACTCAACACCGCATATTAAACGCCTAAGAATGTACCTGACTCTTAAGTATCTTAAAACGTATGGATTGCTATGTCTCCGAAAGAGAATCAAGCATGTGTACAGGGACATAAACGCAGCAGTGATAGGATTGGAGAGGTTCGGTGAGCAAATGAAGACCCTTTGAAGTCATATTGCATGGTACCCATTCCACGGGTTTCAACTACCCAGGTTTAAGGTATTCTTCCTTCAGCTAAAACATGCATGTGGAACCTAGAGTATGATCAACCATGTGATCGGGAGACGTGTTCAAATATGTCTCAGTTTTCGTACCCTGGTACTCGGGTGCAACATTCCAGACGCTTTACTAACACTCTCCCGACTTGGAGAGTCAGTCCCTTTAACCTCCTGTTTGGCCCAGTTTGCAATTTCTGCGGAAGATGAACAGGAATAGCGAGAACCAATGAGAGACTAGCTGGAGGTGTCTGGACGGGCAAATTTAACTCTCATTTCCCACCAGGAAGAGGAAATAAGCAAAGGCTCAGCGTGCCGTGCCGGAACCAGATTAGGGCCTGAAGCCATCCTGCGGTGTTGCGGCCAGCTCACAAGAAAACGAGTTGAAGAAAGGAGCTCAGGGGCACTGTAATTCACAAACCTGCAGAGTTATAAATGACAACTATCGTCCAAAAATATACTGAAGTAAGGCTGCCAAGAGGACTTGAAAGCGGGGCAGAATTGCAGGAAACCGATTTCAGGAGGTAGACTGGAATTGCATTGAAAGCATAGGAAAAGAGGCAGAACGTCCACAATGATGCACTTGGCCAAAAAGGGCGTATGCGTTTTTTCCTGAATATATTCAGGAAAAAACGCATACGCCCTTTTTGGCCAACCAAGCAAGCTTGCAAAGGAAATCTGCACTACAATGAAGTCTCACTTCCCCCCGGTCAAAAGGGCCATCTGAAAAAAGTGTAAAATCCAGAAAGGCAGGACAGGCCATGGAGAACTGGGAGCCTTGTTATGCTGATGGGCGGGATGTAAACTGCCAACAGACACTCGGGAGAAGTGTATGGTGTTTCCTGAAACATCTAAAAAACAAAGCAACAGAGCCTAGGGCACTTCCACTTATGGTCCTATAGCTTAGGGAAATTAAAATCAAAAAGACACAGCCACCCCAATGTTTGGGACGCCTCTGTTTACAAGAACCTCGTTTACCGTACAAGTTCAATATCACAGAAAGTGAAAAATGGATAAAGAACTTGTGGTACTTACGTACAATGCAGTATCACTCAGCAGTGAAATCTATGTCATCAGGCCCGTAGCAGCACAATGAGTGGATTCAGGTACGATGATTCTAACTGAAATAAGTCACACAGAAAAAGAAACATCATAAGATATCAGTAATACACGGAATGTCAACTTGGCTACACAGGAACTGAATTACAGAACAGAACAGGGTCTCAAATTTAGAAAACCAACTTATGCTTGTTTAAGGGTAAAGGTGAGTTGGGGTGCTGCATAAAACCAGAGATTGAAATGAGCACAGATAAAGTTCCTTAAGCCAAATATGGAATAGACAAGAGCTACTCCTTGCTCAACGAAATGGACTCAACACCGCATATTAAACGCCTAAGAATGTACCTGACTCTTAAGTATCTTAAAACCTATGGATTGCTATGTCTCCGAAAGAGAATCAAGCATGTGTACAGGGACATAAACGCAGCAGTGATAGGATTGGAGAGGTTCGGTGAGCAAATGAAGACCCTTTGAAGTCATATTACATGGTACCCATTCCACGGGTTTCAACTACCCAGGTTTAAGGTATTCTTCCTTCAGCTAAAACATGCATGTGGAACCTAGAGTATGATCAACCATGTGATCGGGAGACGTGTTCAAATATGTCTCAGTTTTCGTACCCTGGTACTCGGGTGCAACATTCCAGACGCTTTACTAACACTCTCCCGACTTGGAGAGTCAGTCCCTTTAACCTCCTGTTTGGCCCAGTTTGCAATTTCTGCGGAAGATGAACAGGAATAGCGAGAACCAATGAGAGACTAGCTGGAGGTGTCTGGACGGGCAAATTTAACTCTCATTTCCCACCAGGAAGAGGAAATAACCAAAGGCTCAGCGTGCCGTGCCGGAACCAGATTAGGGCCTGAAGCCATCCTGCGGTGTTGCGGCCAGCTCACAAGAAAACGAGTTGAAGAAAGGAGCTCAGGGGCACTGTAATTCACAAACCTGCAGAGTTATAAATGACAACTATCGTCCAAAAATATACTGAAGTAAGGCTGCCAAGAGGACTTGAAAGCGGGGCAGAATTGCAGGAAACCGATTTCAGGAGGTAGACTGGAATTGCATTGAAAGCATAGGAAAAGAGGCAGAACGTCCACAATGATGCACTTGGCCAAAAAGGGCGTATGCGTTTTTTCCTGAATATATTCAGGAAAAAACGCATACGCCCTTTTTGGCCAACCAAGCAAGCTTGCAAAGGAAATCTGCACTACAATGAAGTCTCACTTCCCCCCGGTCAAAAGGGCCATCTGAAAACAGTGTAAAATCCAGAAAGGCAGGACAGGCCATGGAGAACTGGGAGCCTTGTTATGCTGATGGGCGGGATGTAAACTGCCAACAGACACTCGGGAGAAGTGTATGGTGTTTCCTGAAACATCTAAAAAACAAAGCAACAGAGCCTAGGGCACTTCCACTTATGGTCCTATAGCTTAGGGAAATTAAAATCAAAAAGACACAGCCACCCCAATGTTTGGGACGCCTCTGTTTACAAGAACCTCGTTTACCGTACAAGTTCAATATCACAGAAAGTGAAAAATGGATAAAGAACTTGTGGTACTTACGTACAATGCAGTATCACTCAGCAGTGAAATCTATGCCATCAGGCCCGTAGCAGCACAATGAGTGGAATCAGGTACGATGATTCTAACTGAAATAAGTCACACAGAAAAAGAAACATCATAAGATATCAGTAATACACGGAATGTAAACTTGGCTACACAGGAACTGAATTACAGAACAGAACAGGGTCTCAAATTTAGAAAACCAACTTATGCTTGTTTAAGGGTAAAGGTGAGTTGGGGTGCTGCATAAAACCAGAGATTGAAATGAGCACAGATAAAGTTCCTTAAGCCAAATATGGAATAGACAAGAGCTACTCCTTGCTCAACGAAATGGACTCAACACCGCATATTAAACGCCTAAGAATGTACCTGACTCTTAAGTATCTTAAAACCTATGGATTGCTATGTCTCCGAAAGAGAATCAAGCATGTGTACAGGGACATAAACGCAGCAGTGATAGGATTGGAGAGGTTCGGTGAGCAAATGAAGACCCTTTGAAGTCATATTGCATGGTACCCATTCCACGGGTTTCAACTACCCAGGTTTAAGGTATTCTTCCTTCAGCTAAAACATGCATGTGGAACCTAGAGTATGATCAACCATGTGATCGGGAGACGTGTTCAAATATGTCTCAGTTTTCGTACCCTGGTACTCGGGTGCAACATTCCAGACGCTTTACTAACACTCTCCCGACTTGGAGAGTCAGCGCCTTTAACCTCCTGTTTGGCCCAGTTTGCAATTTCTGCGGAAGATGAACAGGAATAGCGAGAACCAATGAGAGACTAGCTGGAGGTGTCTGGACGGGCAAATTTAACTCTCATTTCCCACCAGGAAGAGGAAATAACCAAAGGCTCAGCGTGCCGTGTCGGAACCAGATTAGGGCCTGAAGCCATCCTGCGGTGTTGCGGCCAGCTCACAAGAAAACGAGTTGAAGAAAGGAGCTCAGGGGCACTGTAATTCACAAACCTGCAGAGTTATAAATGACAACTATCGTCCAAAAATATACTGAAGTAAGGCTGCCAAGAGGACTTGAAAGCGGGGCAGAATTGCAGGAAACCGATTTCAGGAGGTAGACTGGAATTGCATTGAAAGCATAGGAAAAGAGGCAGAACGTCCACAATGATGCACTTGACCAAAAAGGGCGTATGCGTTTTTTCCTGAATATATTCAGGAAAAAAGGCATACGCCCTTTTTGGCCAACCAAGCAAGCATGCAAAGAAATCTGCACTACAATGAAGTCTCACTTCCCCCCGGTCAAAAGGGCCATCTGAAAAAAGTGTAAAATCCAGAAAGGCAGGACAGGCCATGGAGAACTGGGAGCCTTGTTATGCTGATGGGCGGGATGTAAACTGCCAACAGACACTCGGGAGAAGTGTATGGTGTTTCCTGAAACATCTAAAAAACAAAGCAACAGAGCCTAGGGCACTTCCACTTATGGTCCTATAGCTTAGGGAAATTAAAATCAAAAAGACACAGCCACCCCAATGTTTGGGACGCCTCTGTTTACAAGAACCTCGTTTACCGTACAAGTTCAATATCACAGAAAGTGAAAAATGGATAAAGAACTTGTGGTACTTACGTACAATGCAGTATCACTCAGCAGTGAAATCTATGTCATCAGGCCCGTAGCAGCACAATGAGTGGATTCAGGTACGATGATTCTAACTGAAATAAGTCACACAGAAAAAGAAACATCATAAGATATCAGTAATACACGGAATGTAAACTTGGCTACACAGGAACTGAATTACAGAACAGAACAGGATCTCAAATTTAGAAAACCAACTTATGCTTGTTTAAGGGTAAAGGTGAGTTGGGGTGCTGCATAAAACCAGAGATTGAAATGAGCACAGATAAAGTTCCTTAAGCCAAATATGGAATAGACAAGAGCTACTCCTTGCTCAACGAAATGGACTCAACACCGCATATTAAACGCCTAAGAATGTACCTGACTCTTAAGTATCTTAAAACCTATGGATTGCTATGTCTCCGAAAGAGAATCAAGCATGTGTACAGGGACATAAACGCAGCAGTGATAGGATTGGAGAGGTTCGGTGAGCAAATGAAGACCCTTTGAAGTCATATTGCATGGTACCCATTCCACGGGTTTCAACTACCCAGGTTTAAGGTATTCTTCCTTCAGCTAAAACATGCATGTGGAACCTAGAGTATGATCAACCATGTGATCGGGAGACGTGTTCAAATATGTCTCAGTTTTCGTACCCTGGTACTCGGGTGCAACATTCCAGACGCTTTACTAACACTCTCCCGACTTGGAGAGTCAGTCCCTTTAACATCCTGTTTGGCCCAGTTTGCAATTTCTGCGGAAGATGAACAGGAATAGCGAGAACCAATGAGAGACTAGCTGGAGGTGTCTGGACGGGCAAATTTAACTCTCATTTCCCACCAGGAAGAGGAAATAACCAAAGGCTCAGCGTGCCGTGCCGGAACCAGATTAGGGCCTGAAGCCATCCTGCGGTGTTGCGGCCAGCTCACAAGAAAACGAGTTGAAGAAAGGAGCTCAGGGGCACTGTAATTCACAAACCTGCAGAGTTATAAATGACAACTATCGTCCAAAAATATACTGAAGTAAGGCTGCCAAGAGGACTTGAAAGCGGGGCAGAATTGCAGGAAACCGATTTCAGGAGGTAGACTGGAATTGCATTGAAAGCATAGGAAAAGAGGCAGAACGTCCACAATGATGCACTTGGCCAAAAAGGGCGTATGCGTTTTTTCCTGAATATATTCAGGAAAAAACGCATACGCCCTTTTTGGCCAACCAAGCAAGCTTGCAAAGGAAATCTGCACTACAATGAAGTCTCACTTCCCCCCGGTCAAAAGGGCCATCTGAAAAAAGTGTAAAATCCAGAAAGGCAGGACAGGCCATGGAGAACTGGGAGCCTTGTTATGCTGATGGGCGGGATGTAAACTGCCAACAGACACTCGGGAGAAGTGTATGGTGTTTCCTGAAACATCTAAAAAACAAAGCAACAGAGCCTAGGGCACTTCCACTTATGGTCCTATAGCTTAGGGAAATTAAAATCAAAAAGATACAGCCACCCCAATGTTTGGGACGCCTCTGTTTACAAGAACCTCGTTTACCGTACAAGTTCAATATCACAGAAAGTGAAAAATGGATAAAGAACTTGTGGTACTTACGTACAATGCAGTATCACTCAGCAGTGAAATCTATGCCATCAGGCCCGTAGCAGCACAATGAGTGGATTCAGGTATGATGATTCTAACTGAAATAAGTCACACAGAAAAAGAAACATCATAAGATATCAGTAATACACGGAATGTAAACTTGGCTACACAGGAACTGAATTACAGAACAGAACAGGGTCTCAAATTTAGAAAACCAACTTATGCTTGTTTAAGGGTAAAGGTGAGTTGGGGTGCTGCGTAAAACCAGAGATTGAAATGAGCACAGATAAAGTTCCTTAAGCCAAATATGGAATAGACAAGAGCTACTCCTTGCTCAACGAAATGGACTCAACACCGCATATTAAACGCCTAAGAATGTACCTGACTCTTAAGTATCTTAAAACCTATGGATTGCTATGTCTCCGAAAGAGAATCAAGCATGTGTACAGGGACATAAACGCAGCAGTGATAGGATTGGAGAGGTTCGGTGAGCAAATGAAGACACTTTGAAGTCATATTGCATGGTATCCATTCCACGGGTTTCAACTACCCAGGTTTAAGGTATTCTTCCTTCAGCTAAAACATGCATGTGGAACCTAGAGTATGATCAACCATGTGATCGGGAGACGTGTTCAAATATGTCTCAGTTTTCGTACCCTGGTACTCGGGTGCAACATTCCAGACGCTTTACTAACACTCTCCCCACTTGGAGAGTCAGCGCCTTTAACCTCCTGTTTGGCCCAGTTTGCAATTTCTGCGGAAGATGAACAGGAATAGCGAGAACCAATGAGAGACTAGCTGGAGGTGTCTGGACGGGCAAATTTAACTCTCATTTCCCACCAGGAAGAGGAAATAACCAAAGGCTCAGCGTGCCGTGCCGGAACCAGATTAGGGCCTGAAGCCATCCTGCGGTGTTGCGGCCAGCTCACAAGAAAACGAGTTGAAGAAAGGAGCTCAGGGTCACTGTAATTCACAAACCTGCAGAGTTATAAATGACAGCTATCGTCCAAAAATATACTGAAGTAAGGCTGCCAAGAGGACTTGAAAGCGGGGCAGAATTGCAGGAAACCGATTTCAGGAGGTAGACTGGAATTGCATTGAAAGCATAGGAAAAGAGGCAGAACGTCCACAATGATGCACTTGGCCAAAAAGGGTGTATGCGTTTTTTCCTGAATATATTCAGGAAAAAACGCATACGCCCTTTTTGGCCAACCAAGCAAGCTTGCAAAGGAAATCTGCACTACAATGAAGTCTCACTTCCCCCCGGTCAAAAGGGCCATCTGAAAAAAGTGTAAAATCCAGAAAGGCAGGACAGGCCATGGAGAACTGGGAGCCTTGTTATGCTGATGGGCGGGATGTAAACTGCCAACAGACACTCGGGAGAAGTGTATGGTGTTTCCTGAAACATCTAAAAAACAAAGCAACAGAGCCTAGGGCACTTCCACTTATGGTCCTATAGCTTAGGGAAATTAAAATAAAAAAGACACAGCCACCCCAATGTTTGGGACGCCTCTGTTTACAAGAACCTCGTTTACCGTACAAGTTCAATATCACAGAAAGTGAAAAATGGATAAAGAACTTGTGGTACTTACGTACAATGCAGTATCACTCAGCAGTGAAATCTATGTCATCAGGCCCGTAGCAGCACAATGAGTGGATTCAGGTACGATGATTCTAACTGAAATAAGTCACACAGAAAAAGAAACATCATAAGATATCAGTAATACACGGAATGTCAACTTGGCTACACAGGAACTGAATTACAGAACAGAACAGGGTCTCAAATTTAGAAAACCAACTTATGCTTGTTTAAGGGTAAAGGTGAGTTGGGGTGCTGCATAAAACCAGAGATTGAAATGAGCACAGATAAAGTTCCTTAAGCCAAATATGGAATAGACAAGAGCTACTCCTTGCTCAACGAAATGGACTCAACACCGCATATTAAACGCCTAAGAATGTACCTGACTCTTAAGTATCTTAAAACCTATGGATTGCTATGTCTCCGAAAAGGAATCAAGCATGTGTACAGGGACATAAACGCAGCAGTGATAGGATTGGAGAGGTTCGGTGAGCAAATGAAGACCCTTTGAAGTCATATTGCATGGTACCCATTCCACGGGTTTCAACTACCCAGGTTTAAGGTATTCTTCCTTCAGCTAAAACATGCATGTGGAACCTAGAGTATGATCAACCATGTGATCGGGAGACGTGTTCAAATATGTCTCAGTTTTCGTACCCTGGTACTCGGGTGCAACATTCCAGACGCTTTACTAACACTCTCCCGACTTGGAGAGTCAGTCCCTTTAACCTCCTGTTTGGCCCAGTTTGCAATTTCTGCGGAAGATGAACAGGAATAGCGAGAACCAATGAGAGACTAGCTGGAGGTGTCTGGACGGGCAAATTTAACTCTCATTTCCCACCAGGAAGAGGAAATAACCAAAGGCTCAGCGTGCCGTGCCGGAACCAGATTAGGGCCTGAAGCCATCCTGCGGTGTTGCGGCCAGCTCACAAGAAAACGAGTTGAAGAAAGGAGCTCAGGGGCACTGTAATTCACAAACCTGCAGAGTTATAAATGACAACTATCGTCCAAAAATATACTGAAGTAAGGCTGCCAAGAGGACTTGAAAGCGGGGCAGAATTGCAGGAAACCGATTTCAGGAGGTAGACTGGAATTGCATTGAAAGCATAGGAAAAGAGGCAGAACGTCCACAATGATGCACTTGGCCAAAAAGGGCGTATGCGTTTTTTCCTGAATATATTCAGTAAAAAACGCATACGCACTTTTTGGCCAACCAAGCAAGCTTGCAAAGGAAATCTGCACTACAATGAAGTCTCACTTCCCCCCGGTCAAAAGGGCCATCTGAAAAAAGTGTAAAATCCAGAAAGGCAGGACAGGCCATGGAGAACTGGGAGCCTTGTTATGCTGATGGGCGGGATGTAAATTGCCAACAGACACTCGGGAGAAGTGTATGGTGTTTCCTGAAACATCTAAAAAACAAAACAACAGAGCCTAGGGCACTTCCACTTATGGTCCTATAGCTTAGGGAAATTAAAATCAAAAAGATACAGCCACCCCAATGTTTGGGACGCCTCTGTTTACAAGAACCTCGTTTACCATACAAGTTCAATATCACAGAAAGTGAAAAATGGATAAAGAACTTGTGGTACTTACGTACAATGCAGTATCACTCAGCAGTGAAATCTATGTCATCAGGCCCGTAGCAGCACAATGAGTGGATTCAGGTACGATGATTCTAACTGAAATAAGTCACACAGAAAAAGAAACATCATAAGATATCAGTAATACACGGAATGTAAACTTGGCTACACAGGAACTGAATTACAGAACAGAACAGGGTCTCAAATTTAGAAAACCAACTTATGCTTGTTTAAGGGTAAAGGTGAGTTGGGGTGCTGCATAAAACCAGAGATTGAAATGAGCACAGATAAAGTTCCTTAAGCCAAATATGGAATAGACAAGAGCTACTCCTTGCTCAACGAAATGGACTCAACACCCCATATTAAACGCCTAAGAATGTACCTGACTCTTAAGTATCTTAAAACCTATGGATTGCTATGTCTCCGAAAGAGAATCAAGCATGTGTACAGGGACATAAACGCAGCAGTGATAGGATTGGAGAGGTTCGGTGAGCAAATGAAGATCCTTTGAAGTCATATTGCATGGTACCCATTCCACGGGTTTCAACTACCCAGGTTTAAGGTATTCTTCCTTCAGCTAAAACATGCATGTGGAACCTAGAGTATGATCAACCATGTGATCGGGAGACGTGTTCAAATATGTCTCAGTTTTCGTACCCTGGTACTCGGGTGCAACATTCCAGACGCTTTACTAACACTCTCCCGACTTGGAGAGTCAGTCCCTTTAACCTCCTGTTTGGCCCAGTTTGCAATTTCTGCGGAAGATGAACAGGAATAGCGAGAACCAATGAGAGACTAGCTGGAGGTGTCTGGACGGGCAAATTTAACTCTCATTTCCCACCAGGAAGAGGAAATAACCAAAGGCTCAGCGTGCCGTGCCGGAACCAGATTAGGGCCTGAAGCCATCCTGCGGTGTTGCGGCCAGCTCACAAGAAAACGAGTTGAAGAAAGGAGCTCAGGGGCACTGTAATTCACAAACCTGCAGAGTTATAAATGACAACTATCGTCCAAAAATATACTGAAGTAAGGCTGCCAAGAGGACTTGAAAGCGGGGCAGAATTGCAGGAAACCGATTTCAGGAGGTAGACTGGAATTGCATTGAAAGCATAGGAAAAGAGACAGAACGTCCACAATGATGCACTTGGCCAAAAAGGGCGTATGCGTTTTTTCCTGAATATATTCAGGAAAAAACGCATACGCCCTTTTTGGCCAAACAAGCAAGCTTGCAAAGGAAATCTGCACTACAATGAAGTCTCACTTCCCCCCGGTCAAAAGGGCCATCTGAAAAAAGTGTAAAATCCAGAAAGGCAGGACAGGCCATGGAGAACTGGGAGCCTTGTTATGCTGATGGGCGGGATGTAAACTGCCAACAGACACTCGGGAGAAGTGTATGGTGTTTCCTGAAACATCTAAAAAACAAAGCAACAGAGCCTAGGGCACTTCCACTTATGGTCCTATAGCTTAGGGAAATTAAAATCAAAAAGACACAGCCACCCCAATGTTTGGGACGCCTCTGTTTACAAGAACCTCGTTTACCGTACAAGTTCAATATCACAGAAAGTGAAAAATGGATAAAGAACTTGTGGTACTTACGTACAATGCAGTATCACTCAGCAGTGAAATCTATGTCATCAGGCCCGTAGCAGCACAATGAGTGGATTCAGGTACGATGATTCTAACTGAAATAAGTCACACAGAAAAAGAAACATCATAAGATATCAGTAATACACGGAATGTAAACTTGGCTACACAGGAACTGAATTACAGAACAGAACAGGGTCTCAAATTTAGAAAACCAACTTATGCTTGTTTAAGGGTAAAGGTGAGTTGGGGTGCTGCATAAAACCAGAGATTGAAATGAGCACAGATAAAGTTCCTTAAGCCAAATATGGAATAGACAAGAGCTACTCCTTGCTCAATGAAATGGACTCAACACCGCATATTAAACGCCTAAGAATGTACCTGACTCTTAAGTATCTTAAAACGTATGGATTGCTATGTCTCCGAAAGAGAATCAAGCATGTGTACAGGGACATAAACGCAGAAGTGATAGGATTGGAGAGGTTCGGTGAGCAAATGAAGACCCTTTGAAGTCATATTGCATGGTACCCATTCCACGGGTTTCAACTACCCAGGTTTAAGGTATTCTTCCTTCAGCTAAAACATGCATGTGGAACCTAGAGTATGATCAACCATGTGATCGGGAGACGTGTTCAAATATGTCTCAGTTTTCGTACCCTGGTACTCGGGTGCAACATTCCAGACGCTTTACTAACACTCTCCCGACTTGGAGAGTCAGTCCCTTTAACCTCCTGTTTGGCCCAGTTTGCAATTTCTGCGGAAGATGAACAGGAATAGCGAGAACCAATGAGAGACTAGCTGGAGGTGTCTGGACGGGCAAATTTAACTCTCATTTCCCACCAGGAAGAGGAAATAACCAAAGGCTCAGCGTGCCGTGCCGGAACCAGATTAGGGCCTGAAGCCATCCTGTGGTGTTGCGGCCAGCTCACAAGAAAGCGAGTTGAAGAAAGGAGCTCAGGGGCACTGTAATTCACAAACCTGCAGAGTTATAAATGACAGCTATCGTCCAAAAATATACTGAAGTAAGGCTGCCAAGAGGACTTGAAAGCGGGGCAGAATTGCAGGAAACCGATTTCAGGAGGTAGACTGGAATTGCATTGAAAGCATAGGAAAAGAGGCAGAACGTCCACAATGATGCACTTGGCCAAAAAGGGCGTATGCGTTTTTTCCTGAATATATTCAGGAAAAAACGCATACGCCCTTTTTGGCCAACCAAGCAAGCTTGCAAAGGAAATCTGCACTACAATGAAGTCTCACTTCCCCCCGGTCAAAAGGGCCATCTGAAAAAAGTGTAAAATCCAGAAAGGCAGGACAGGCCATGGAGAACTGGGAGCCTTGTTATGCTGATGGGCGGGATGTAAACTGCCAACAGACACTCGGGAGAAGTGTATGGTGTTTCCTGAAACATCTAAAAAACAAAGCAACAGAGCCTAGGGCACTTCCACTTATGGTCCTATAGCTTAGGGAAATTAAAATCAAAAAGACACAGCCACCCCAATGTTTGGGACGCCTCTGTTTACAAGAACCTCGTTTACCGTACAAGTTCAATATCACAGAAAGTGAAAAATGGATAAAGAACTTGTGGTACTTACGTACAATGCAGTATCACTCAGCAGTGAAATCTATGTCATCAGGCCCGTAGCAGCACAATGAGTGGATTCAGGTACGATGATTCTAACTGAAATAAGTCACACAGAAAAAGAAACATCATAAGATATCAGTAATACACGGAATGTAAACTTGGCTACACAGGAACTGAATTACAGAACAGAACAGGGTCTCAAATTTAGAAAACCAACTTATGCTTGTTTAAGGGTAAAGGTGAGTTGGGGTGCTGCATAAAACCAGAGATTGAAATGAGCACAGATAAAGTTCCTTAAGCCAAATATGGAATAGACAAGAGCTACTCCTTGCTCAACGAAATGGACTCAACACCGCATATTAAACGCCTAAGAATGTACCTGACTCTTAAGTATCTTAAAACCTATGGATTGCTATGTCTCCGAAAGAGAATCAAGCATGTGTACAGGGACATAAACGCAGCAGTGATAGGATTGGAGAGGTTCGGTGAGCAAATGAAGACCCTTTGAAGTCATATTGCATGGTACCCATTCCACGGGTTTCAACTACCCAGGTTTAAGGTATTCTTCCTTCAGCTAAAACATGCATGTGGAACCTAGAGTATGATCAACCATGTGATCGGGAGACGTGTTCAAATATGTCTCAGTTTTCGTACCCTGGTACTCGGGTGCAACATTCCAGACGCTTTACTAACACTCTCCCGACTTGGAGAGTCAGTCCCTTTAACCTCCTGTTTGGCCCAGTTTGCAATTTCTGCGGAAGATGAACAGGAATAGCGAGAACCAATGAGAGACTAGCTGGAGGTGTCTGGACGGGCAAATTTAACTCTCATTTCCCACCAGGAAGAGGAAATAAGCAAAGGCTCAGCGTGCCGTGCCGGAACCAGATTAGGGCCTGAAGCCATCCTGCGGTGTTGCGGCCAGCTCACAAGAAAACGAGTTGAAGAAAGGAGCTCAGGGGCACTGTAATTCACAAACCTGCAGAGTTATAAATGACAACTATCGTCCAAAAATATACTGAAGTAAGGCTGCCAAGAGGACTTGAAAGCGGGGCAGAATTGCAGGAAACCGATTTCAGGAGGTAGACTGGAATTGCATTGAAAGCATAGGAAAAGAGGCAGAACGTCCACAATGATGCACTTGGCCAAAAAGGGCGTATGCGTTTTTTCCTGAATATATTCAGGAAAAAACGCATACGCCCTTTTTGGCCAACCAAGCAAGCTTGCAAAGGAAATCTGCACTACAATGAAGTCTCACTTCCCCCCGGTCAAAAGGGCCATCTGAAAAAAGTGTAAAATCCAGAAAGGCAGGACAGGCCATGGAGAACTGGGAGCCTTGTTATGCTGATGGGCGGGATGTAAACTGCCAACAGACACTCGGGAGAAGTGTATGGTGTTTCCTGAAACATCTAAAAAACAAAGCAACAGAGCCTAGGGCACTTCCACTTATGGTCCTATAGCTTAGGGAAATTAAAATCAAAAAGACACAGCCACCCCAATGTTTGGGACGCCTCTGTTTACAAGAACCTCGTTTACCGTACAAGTTCAATATCACAGAAAGTGAAAAATGGATAAAGAACTTGTGGTACTTACGTACAATGCAGTATCACTCAGCAGTGAAATCTATGTCATCAGGCCCGTAGCAGCACAATGAGTGGATTCAGGTACGATGATTCTAACTGAAATAAGTCACACAGAAAAAGAAACATCATAAGATATCAGTAATACACGGAATGTAAACTTGGCTACACAGGAACTGAATTACAGAACAGAACAGGGTCTCAAATTTAGAAAACCAACTTATGCTTGTTTAAGGGTAAAGGTGAGTTGGGGTGCTGCATAAAACCAGAGATTGAAATGAGCACAGATAAAGTTCCTTAAGCCAAATATGGAATAGACAAGAGCTACTCCTTGCTCAACGAAATGGACTCAACACCGCATATTAAACGCCTAAGAATGTACCTGACTCTTAAGTATCTTAAAACCTATGGATTGCTATGTCTCCGAAAGAGAATCAAGCATGTGTACAGGGACATAAACGCAGCAGTGATAGAATTGGAGAGGTTCGGTGAGCAAATGAAGACCCTTTGAAGTCATATTGCATGGTACCCATTCCACGGGTTTCAACTACCCAGGTTTAAGGTATTCTTCCTTCAGCTAAAACATGCATGTGGAACCTAGAGTATGATCAACCATGTGATCGGGAGACGTGTTCAAATATGTCTCAGTTTTCGTACCCTGGTACTCGGGTGCAACATTCCAGACGCTTTACTAACACTATCCCGACTTGGAGAGTCAGTCCCTTTAACCTCCTGTTTGGCCCAGTTTGCAATTTCTGCGGAAGATGAACAGGAATAGCGAGAACCAATGAGAGACTAGCTGGAGGTGTCTGGACGGGCAAATTTAACTCTCATTTCCCACCAGGAAGAGGAAATAACCAAAGGCTCAGCGTGCCGTGCCGGAACCAGATTAGGGCCTGAAGCCATCCTGCGGTGTTGCGGCCAGCTCACAAGAAAACGAGTTGAAGAAAGGAGCTCAGGGTCACTGTAATTCACAAATCTGCAGAGTTATAAATGACAGCTATCGTCCAAAAATATACTGAAGTAAGGCTGCCAAGAGGACTTGAAAGCGGGGCAGAATTGCAGGAAACCGATTTCAGGAGGTAGACTGGAATTGCATTGAAAGCATAGGAAAAGAGGCAGAACGTCCACAATGATGCACTTGGCCAAAAAGGGCGTATGCGTTTTTTCCTGAATATATTCAGGAAAGAACGCATACGCCCTTTTTGGCCAACCAAGCAAGCTTGCAAAGGAAATCTGCACTACAATGAAGTCTCACTTCCCCCCGGTCAAAAGGGCCATCTGAAAAAAGTGTAAAATCCAGAAAGGCAGGACAGGCCATGGAGAACTGGGAGCCTTGTTATGCTGATGGGCGGGATGTAAACTGCCAACAGACACTCGGGAGAAGTGTATGGTGTTTCCTGAAACATCTAAAAAACAAAGCAACAGAGCCTAGGGCACTTCCACTTATGGTCCTATAGCTTAGGGAAATTAAAATCAAAAAGATACAGCCACCCCAATGTTTGGGACGCCTCTGTTTACAAGAACCTCGTTTACCGTACAAGTTCAATATCACAGAAAGTGAAAAATGGATAAAGAACTTGTGGTACTTACGTACAATGCAGTATCACTCAGCAGTGAAATCTATGTCATCAGGCCCGTAGCAGCACAATGAGTGGATTCAGGTACGATGATTCTAACTGAAATAAGTCACACAGAAAAAGAAACATCATAAGATATCAGTAATACACGGAATGTCAACTTGGCTACACAGGAACTGAATTACAGAACAGAACAGGGTCTCAAATTTAGAAAACCAACTTATGCTTGTTTAAGGGTAAAGGTGAGTTGGGGTGCTGCATAAAACCAGAGATTGAAATGAGCACAGATAAAGTTCCTTAAGCCAAATATGGAATAGACAAGAGCTACTCCTTGCTCAACGAAATGGACTCAACACCGCATATTAAACGCCTAAGAATGTACCTGACTCTTAAGTATCTTAAAACCTATGGATTGCTATGTCTCCGAAAAGGAATCAAGCATGTGTACAGGGACATAAACGCAGCAGTGATAGGATTGGAGAGGTTCGGTGAGCAAATGAAGACCCTTTGAAGTCATATTGCATGGTACCCATTCCACGGGTTTCAACTACCCAGGTTTAAGGTATTCTTCCTTCAGCTAAAACATGCATGTGGAACCTAGAGTATGATCAACCATGTGATCGGGAGACGTGTTCAAATATGTCTCAGTTTTCGTACCCTGGTACTCGGGTGCAACATTCCAGACGCTTTACTAACACTCTCCCGACTTGGAGAGTCAGTCCCTTTAACCTCCTGTTTGGCCCAGTTTGCAATTTCTGCGGAAGATGAACAGGAATAGCGAGAACCAATGAGAGACTAGCTGGAGGTGTCTGGACGGGCAAATTTAACTCTCATTTCCCACCAGGAAGAGGAAATAACCAAAGGCTCAGCGTGCCGTGCCGGAACCAGATTAGGGCCTGAAGCCATCCTGCGGTGTTGCGGCCAGCTCACAAGAAAACGAGTTGAAGAAAGGAGCTCAGGGGCACTGTAATTCACAAACCTGCAGAGTTATAAATGACAACTATCGTCCAAAAATATACTGAAGTAAGGCTGCCAAGAGGACTTGAAAGCGGGGCAGAATTGCAGGAAACCGATTTCAGGAGGTAGACTGGAATTGCATTGAAAGCATAGGAAAAGAGGCAGAACGTCCACAATGATGCACTTGGCCAAAAAGGGCGTATGCGTTTTTTCCTGAATATATTCAGTAAAAAACGCATACGCACTTTTTGGCCAACCAAGCAAGCTTGCAAAGGAAATCTGCACTACAATGAAGTCTCACTTCCCCCCGGTCAAAAGGGCCATCTGAAAAAAGTGTAAAATCCAGAAAGGCAGGACAGGCCATGGAGAACTGGGAGCCTTGTTATGCTGATGGGCGGGATGTAAATTGCCAACAGACACTCGGGAGAAGTGTATGGTGTTTCCTGAAACATCTAAAAAACAAAACAACAGAGCCTAGGGCACTTCCACTTATGGTCCTATAGCTTAGGGAAATTAAAATCAAAAAGATACAGCCACCCCAATGTTTGGGACGCCTCTGTTTACAAGAACCTCGTTTACCATACAAGTTCAATATCACAGAAAGTGAAAAATGGATAAAGAACTTGTGGTACTTACGTACAATGCAGTATCACTCAGCAGTGAAATCTATGTCATCAGGCCCGTAGCAGCACAATGAGTGGATTCAGGTACGATGATTCTAACTGAAATAAGTCACACAGAAAAAGAAACATCATAAGATATCAGTAATACACGGAATGTAAACTTGGCTACACAGGAACTGAATTACAGAACAGAACAGGGTCTCAAATTTAGAAAACCAACTTATGCTTGTTTAAGGGTAAAGGTGAGTTGGGGTGCTGCATAAAACCAGAGATTGAAATGAGCACAGATAAAGTTCCTTAAGCCAAATATGGAATAGACAAGAGCTACTCCTTGCTCAACGAAATGGACTCAACACCCCATATTAAACGCCTAAGAATGTACCTGACTCTTAAGTATCTTAAAACCTATGGATTGCTATGTCTCCGAAAGAGAATCAAGCATGTGTACAGGGACATAAACGCAGCAGTGATAGGATTGGAGAGGTTCGGTGAGCAAATGAAGATCCTTTGAAGTCATATTGCATGGTACCCATTCCACGGGTTTCAACTACCCAGGTTTAAGGTATTCTTCCTTCAGCTAAAACATGCATGTGGAACCTAGAGTATGATCAACCATGTGATCGGGAGACGTGTTCAAATATGTCTCAGTTTTCGTACCCTGGTACTCGGGTGCAACATTCCAGACGCTTTACTAACACTCTCCCGACTTGGAGAGTCAGTCCCTTTAACCTCCTGTTTGGCCCAGTTTGCAATTTCTGCGGAAGATGAACAGGAATAGCGAGAACCAATGAGAGACTAGCTGGAGGTGTCTGGACGGGCAAATTTAACTCTCATTTCCCACCAGGAAGAGGAAATAACCAAAGGCTCAGCGTGCCGTGCCGGAACCAGATTAGGGCCTGAAGCCATCCTGCGGTGTTGCGGCCAGCTCACAAGAAAACGAGTTGAAGAAAGGAGCTCAGGGGCACTGTAATTCACAAACCTGCAGAGTTATAAATGACAACTATCGTCCAAAAATATACTGAAGTAAGGCTGCCAAGAGGACTTGAAAGCGGGGCAGAATTGCAGGAAACCGATTTCAGGAGGTAGACTGGAATTGCATTGAAAGCATAGGAAAAGAGACAGAACGTCCACAATGATGCACTTGGCCAAAAAGGGCGTATGCGTTTTTTCCTGAATATATTCAGGAAAAAACGCATACGCCCTTTTTGGCCAAACAAGCAAGCTTGCAAAGGAAATCTGCACTACAATGAAGTCTCACTTCCCCCCGGTCAAAAGGGCCATCTGAAAAAAGTGTAAAATCCAGAAAGGCAGGACAGGCCATGGAGAACTGGGAGCCTTGTTATGCTGATGGGCGGGATGTAAACTGCCAACAGACACTCGGGAGAAGTGTATGGTGTTTCCTGAAACATCTAAAAAACAAAGCAACAGAGCCTAGGGCACTTCCACTTATGGTCCTATAGCTTAGGGAAATTAAAATCAAAAAGACACAGCCACCCCAATGTTTGGGACGCCTCTGTTTACAAGAACCTCGTTTACCGTACAAGTTCAATATCACAGAAAGTGAAAAATGGATAAAGAACTTGTGGTACTTACGTACAATGCAGTATCACTCAGCAGTGAAATCTATGTCATCAGGCCCGTAGCAGCACAATGAGTGGATTCAGGTACGATGATTCTAACTGAAATAAGTCACACAGAAAAAGAAACATCATAAGATATCAGTAATACACGGAATGTAAACTTGGCTACACAGGAACTGAATTACAGAACAGAACAGGGTCTCAAATTTAGAAAACCAACTTATGCTTGTTTAAGGGTAAAGGTGAGTTGGGGTGCTGCATAAAACCAGAGATTGAAATGAGCACAGATAAAGTTCCTTAAGCCAAATATGGAATAGACAAGAGCTACTCCTTGCTCAATGAAATGGACTCAACACCGCATATTAAACGCCTAAGAATGTACCTGACTCTTAAGTATCTTAAAACGTATGGATTGCTATGTCTCCGAAAGAGAATCAAGCATGTGTACAGGGACATAAACGCAGAAGTGATAGGATTGGAGAGGTTCGGTGAGCAAATGAAGACCCTTTGAAGTCATATTGCATGGTACCCATTCCACGGGTTTCAACTACCCAGGTTTAAGGTATTCTTCCTTCAGCTAAAACATGCATGTGGAACCTAGAGTATGATCAACCATGTGATCGGGAGACGTGTTCAAATATGTCTCAGTTTTCGTACCCTGGTACTCGGGTGCAACATTCCAGACGCTTTACTAACACTCTCCCGACTTGGAGAGTCAGTCCCTTTAACCTCCTGTTTGGCCCAGTTTGCAATTTCTGCGGAAGATGAACAGGAATAGCGAGAACCAATGAGAGACTAGCTGGAGGTGTCTGGACGGGCAAATTTAACTCTCATTTCCCACCAGGAAGAGGAAATAACCAAAGGCTCAGCGTGCCGTGCCGGAACCAGATTAGGGCCTGAAGCCATCCTGTGGTGTTGCGGCCAGCTCACAAGAAAGCGAGTTGAAGAAAGGAGCTCAGGGGCACTGTAATTCACAAACCTGCAGAGTTATAAATGACAGCTATCGTCCAAAAATATACTGAAGTAAGGCTGCCAAGAGGACTTGAAAGCGGGGCAGAATTGCAGGAAACCGATTTCAGGAGGTAGACTGGAATTGCATTGAAAGCATAGGAAAAGAGGCAGAACGTCCACAATGATGCACTTGGCCAAAAAGGGCGTATGCGTTTTTTCCTGAATATATTCAGGAAAAAACGCATACGCCCTTTTTGGCCAACCAAGCAAGCTTGCAAAGGAAATCTGCACTACAATGAAGTCTCACTTCCCCCCGGTCAAAAGGGCCATCTGAAAAAAGTGTAAAATCCAGAAAGGCAGGACAGGCCATGGAGAACTGGGAGCCTTGTTATGCTGATGGGCGGGATGTAAACTGCCAACAGACACTCGGGAGAAGTGTATGGTGTTTCCTGAAACATCTAAAAAACAAAGCAACAGAGCCTAGGGCACTTCCACTTATGGTCCTATAGCTTAGGGAAATTAAAATCAAAAAGACACAGCCACCCCAATGTTTGGGACGCCTCTGTTTACAAGAACCTCGTTTACCGTACAAGTTCAATATCACAGAAAGTGAAAAATGGATAAAGAACTTGTGGTACTTACGTACAATGCAGTATCACTCAGCAGTGAAATCTATGTCATCAGGCCCGTAGCAGCACAATGAGTGGATTCAGGTACGATGATTCTAACTGAAATAAGTCACACAGAAAAAGAAACATCATAAGATATCAGTAATACACGGAATGTAAACTTGGCTACACAGGAACTGAATTACAGAACAGAACAGGGTCTCAAATTTAGAAAACCAACTTATGCTTGTTTAAGGGTAAAGGTGAGTTGGGGTGCTGCATAAAACCAGAGATTGAAATGAGCACAGATAAAGTTCCTTAAGCCAAATATGGAATAGACAAGAGCTACTCCTTGCTCAACGAAATGGACTCAACACCGCATATTAAACGCCTAAGAATGTACCTGACTCTTAAGTATCTTAAAACCTATGGATTGCTATGTCTCCGAAAGAGAATCAAGCATGTGTACAGGGACATAAACGCAGCAGTGATAGGATTGGAGAGGTTCGGTGAGCAAATGAAGACCCTTTGAAGTCATATTGCATGGTACCCATTCCACGGGTTTCAACTACCCAGGTTTAAGGTATTCTTCCTTCAGCTAAAACATGCATGTGGAACCTAGAGTATGATCAACCATGTGATCGGGAGACGTGTTCAAATATGTCTCAGTTTTCGTACCCTGGTACTCGGGTGCAACATTCCAGACGCTTTACTAACACTCTCCCGACTTGGAGAGTCAGTCCCTTTAACCTCCTGTTTGGCCCAGTTTGCAATTTCTGCGGAAGATGAACAGGAATAGCGAGAACCAATGAGAGACTAGCTGGAGGTGTCTGGACGGGCAAATTTAACTCTCATTTCCCACCAGGAAGAGGAAATAAGCAAAGGCTCAGCGTGCCGTGCCGGAACCAGATTAGGGCCTGAAGCCATCCTGCGGTGTTGCGGCCAGCTCACAAGAAAACGAGTTGAAGAAAGGAGCTCAGGGGCACTGTAATTCACAAACCTGCAGAGTTATAAATGACAACTATCGTCCAAAAATATACTGAAGTAAGGCTGCCAAGAGGACTTGAAAGCGGGGCAGAATTGCAGGAAACCGATTTCAGGAGGTAGACTGGAATTGCATTGAAAGCATAGGAAAAGAGGCAGAACGTCCACAATGATGCACTTGGCCAAAAAGGGCGTATGCGTTTTTTCCTGAATATATTCAGGAAAAAACGCATACGCCCTTTTTGGCCAACCAAGCAAGCTTGCAAAGGAAATCTGCACTACAATGAAGTCTCACTTCCCCCCGGTCAAAAGGGCCATCTGAAAAAAGTGTAAAATCCAGAAAGGCAGGACAGGCCATGGAGAACTGGGAGCCTTGTTATGCTGATGGGCGGGATGTAAACTGCCAACAGACACTCGGGAGAAGTGTATGGTGTTTCCTGAAACATCTAAAAAACAAAGCAACAGAGCCTAGGGCACTTCCACTTATGGTCCTATAGCTTAGGGAAATTAAAATCAAAAAGACACAGCCACCCCAATGTTTGGGACGCCTCTGTTTACAAGAACCTCGTTTACCGTACAAGTTCAATATCACAGAAAGTGAAAAATGGATAAAGAACTTGTGGTACTTACGTACAATGCAGTATCACTCAGCAGTGAAATCTATGTCATCAGGCCCGTAGCAGCACAATGAGTGGATTCAGGTACGATGATTCTAACTGAAATAAGTCACACAGAAAAAGAAACATCATAAGATATCAGTAATACACGGAATGTAAACTTGGCTACACAGGAACTGAATTACAGAACAGAACAGGGTCTCAAATTTAGAAAACCAACTTATGCTTGTTTAAGGGTAAAGGTGAGTTGGGGTGCTGCATAAAACCAGAGATTGAAATGAGCACAGATAAAGTTCCTTAAGCCAAATATGGAATAGACAAGAGCTACTCCTTGCTCAACGAAATGGACTCAACACCGCATATTAAACGCCTAAGAATGTACCTGACTCTTAAGTATCTTAAAACCTATGGATTGCTATGTCTCCGAAAGAGAATCAAGCATGTGTACAGGGACATAAACGCAGCAGTGATAGAATTGGAGAGGTTCGGTGAGCAAATGAAGACCCTTTGAAGTCATATTGCATGGTACCCATTCCACGGGTTTCAACTACCCAGGTTTAAGGTATTCTTCCTTCAGCTAAAACATGCATGTGGAACCTAGAGTATGATCAACCATGTGATCGGGAGACGTGTTCAAATATGTCTCAGTTTTCGTACCCTGGTACTCGGGTGCAACATTCCAGACGCTTTACTAACACTATCCCGACTTGGAGAGTCAGTCCCTTTAACCTCCTGTTTGGCCCAGTTTGCAATTTCTGCGGAAGATGAACAGGAATAGCGAGAACCAATGAGAGACTAGCTGGAGGTGTCTGGACGGGCAAATTTAACTCTCATTTCCCACCAGGAAGAGGAAATAACCAAAGGCTCAGCGTGCCGTGCCGGAACCAGATTAGGGCCTGAAGCCATCCTGCGGTGTTGCGGCCAGCTCACAAGAAAACGAGTTGAAGAAAGGAGCTCAGGGTCACTGTAATTCACAAATCTGCAGAGTTATAAATGACAGCTATCGTCCAAAAATATACTGAAGTAAGGCTGCCAAGAGGACTTGAAAGCGGGGCAGAATTGCAGGAAACCGATTTCAGGAGGTAGACTGGAATTGCATTGAAAGCATAGGAAAAGAGGCAGAACGTCCACAATGATGCACTTGGCCAAAAAGGGCGTATGCGTTTTTTCCTGAATATATTCAGGAAAGAACGCATACGCCCTTTTTGGCCAACCAAGCAAGCTTGCAAAGGAAATCTGCACTACAATGAAGTCTCACTTCCCCCCGGTCAAAAGGGCCATCTGAAAAAAGTGTAAAATCCAGAAAGGCAGGACAGGCCATGGAGAACTGGGAGCCTTGTTATGCTGATGGGCGGGATGTAAACTGCCAACAGACACTCGGGAGAAGTGTATGGTGTTTCCTGAAACATCTAAAAAACAAAGCAACAGAGCCTAGGGCACTTCCACTTATGGTCCTATAGCTTAGGGAAATTAAAATCAAAAAGATACAGCCACCCCAATGTTTGGGACGCCTCTGTTTACAAGAACCTCGTTTACCGTACAAGTTCAATATCACAGAAAGTGAAAAATGGATAAAGAACTTGTGGTACTTACGTACAATGCAGTATCACTCAGCAGTGAAATCTATGTCATCAGGCCCGTAGCAGCACAATGAGTGGATTCAGGTACGATGATTCTAACTGAAATAAGTCACACAGAAAAAGAAACATCATAAGATATCAGTAATACACGGAATGTCAACTTGGCTACACAGGAACTGAATTACAGAACAGAACAGGGTCTCAAATTTAGAAAACCAACTTATGCTTGTTTAAGGGTAAAGGTGAGTTGGGGTGCTGCATAAAACCAGAGATTGAAATGAGCACAGATAAAGTTCCTTAAGCCAAATATGGAATAGACAAGAGCTACTCCTTGCTCAACGAAATGGACTCAACACCGCATATTAAACGCCTAAGAATGTACCTGACTCTTAAGTATCTTAAAACCTATGGATTGCTATGTCTCCGAAAAGGAATCAAGCATGTGTACAGGGACATAAACGCAGCAGTGATAGGATTGGAGAGGTTCGGTGAGCAAATGAAGACCCTTTGAAGTCATATTGCATGGTACCCATTCCACGGGTTTCAACTACCCAGGTTTAAGGTATTCTTCCTTCAGCTAAAACATGCATGTGGAACCTAGAGTATGATCAACCATGTGATCGGGAGACGTGTTCAAATATGTCTCAGTTTTCGTACCCTGGTACTCGGGTGCAACATTCCAGACGCTTTACTAACACTCTCCCGACTTGGAGAGTCAGTCCCTTTAACCTCCTGTTTGGCCCAGTTTGCAATTTCTGCGGAAGATGAACAGGAATAGCGAGAACCAATGAGAGACTAGCTGGAGGTGTCTGGACGGGCAAATTTAACTCTCATTTCCCACCAGGAAGAGGAAATAACCAAAGGCTCAGCGTGCCGTGCCGGAACCAGATTAGGGCCTGAAGCCATCCTGCGGTGTTGCGGCCAGCTCACAAGAAAACGAGTTGAAGAAAGGAGCTCAGGGGCACTGTAATTCACAAACCTGCAGAGTTATAAATGACAACTATCGTCCAAAAATATACTGAAGTAAGGCTGCCAAGAGGACTTGAAAGCGGGGCAGAATTGCAGGAAACCGATTTCAGGAGGTAGACTGGAATTGCATTGAAAGCATAGGAAAAGAGGCAGAACGTCCACAATGATGCACTTGGCCAAAAAGGGCGTATGCGTTTTTTCCTGAATATATTCAGTAAAAAACGCATACGCACTTTTTGGCCAACCAAGCAAGCTTGCAAAGGAAATCTGCACTACAATGAAGTCTCACTTCCCCCCGGTCAAAAGGGCCATCTGAAAAAAGTGTAAAATCCAGAAAGGCAGGACAGGCCATGGAGAACTGGGAGCCTTGTTATGCTGATGGGCGGGATGTAAATTGCCAACAGACACTCGGGAGAAGTGTATGGTGTTTCCTGAAACATCTAAAAAACAAAACAACAGAGCCTAGGGCACTTCCACTTATGGTCCTATAGCTTAGGGAAATTAAAATCAAAAAGATACAGCCACCCCAATGTTTGGGACGCCTCTGTTTACAAGAACCTCGTTTACCATACAAGTTCAATATCACAGAAAGTGAAAAATGGATAAAGAACTTGTGGTACTTACGTACAATGCAGTATCACTCAGCAGTGAAATCTATGTCATCAGGCCCGTAGCAGCACAATGAGTGGATTCAGGTACGATGATTCTAACTGAAATAAGTCACACAGAAAAAGAAACATCATAAGATATCAGTAATACACGGAATGTAAACTTGGCTACACAGGAACTGAATTACAGAACAGAACAGGGTCTCAAATTTAGAAAACCAACTTATGCTTGTTTAAGGGTAAAGGTGAGTTGGGGTGCTGCATAAAACCAGAGATTGAAATGAGCACAGATAAAGTTCCTTAAGCCAAATATGGAATAGACAAGAGCTACTCCTTGCTCAACGAAATGGACTCAACACCCCATATTAAACGCCTAAGAATGTACCTGACTCTTAAGTATCTTAAAACCTATGGATTGCTATGTCTCCGAAAGAGAATCAAGCATGTGTACAGGGACATAAACGCAGCAGTGATAGGATTGGAGAGGTTCGGTGAGCAAATGAAGATCCTTTGAAGTCATATTGCATGGTACCCATTCCACGGGTTTCAACTACCCAGGTTTAAGGTATTCTTCCTTCAGCTAAAACATGCATGTGGAACCTAGAGTATGATCAACCATGTGATCGGGAGACGTGTTCAAATATGTCTCAGTTTTCGTACCCTGGTACTCGGGTGCAACATTCCAGACGCTTTACTAACACTCTCCCGACTTGGAGAGTCAGTCCCTTTAACCTCCTGTTTGGCCCAGTTTGCAATTTCTGCGGAAGATGAACAGGAATAGCGAGAACCAATGAGAGACTAGCTGGAGGTGTCTGGACGGGCAAATTTAACTCTCATTTCCCACCAGGAAGAGGAAATAACCAAAGGCTCAGCGTGCCGTGCCGGAACCAGATTAGGGCCTGAAGCCATCCTGCGGTGTTGCGGCCAGCTCACAAGAAAACGAGTTGAAGAAAGGAGCTCAGGGGCACTGTAATTCACAAACCTGCAGAGTTATAAATGACAACTATCGTCCAAAAATATACTGAAGTAAGGCTGCCAAGAGGACTTGAAAGCGGGGCAGAATTGCAGGAAACCGATTTCAGGAGGTAGACTGGAATTGCATTGAAAGCATAGGAAAAGAGACAGAACGTCCACAATGATGCACTTGGCCAAAAAGGGCGTATGCGTTTTTTCCTGAATATATTCAGGAAAAAACGCATACGCCCTTTTTGGCCAAACAAGCAAGCTTGCAAAGGAAATCTGCACTACAATGAAGTCTCACTTCCCCCCGGTCAAAAGGGCCATCTGAAAAAAGTGTAAAATCCAGAAAGGCAGGACAGGCCATGGAGAACTGGGAGCCTTGTTATGCTGATGGGCGGGATGTAAACTGCCAACAGACACTCGGGAGAAGTGTATGGTGTTTCCTGAAACATCTAAAAAACAAAGCAACAGAGCCTAGGGCACTTCCACTTATGGTCCTATAGCTTAGGGAAATTAAAATCAAAAAGACACAGCCACCCCAATGTTTGGGACGCCTCTGTTTACAAGAACCTCGTTTACCGTACAAGTTCAATATCACAGAAAGTGAAAAATGGATAAAGAACTTGTGGTACTTACGTACAATGCAGTATCACTCAGCAGTGAAATCTATGTCATCAGGCCCGTAGCAGCACAATGAGTGGATTCAGGTACGATGATTCTAACTGAAATAAGTCACACAGAAAAAGAAACATCATAAGATATCAGTAATACACGGAATGTAAACTTGGCTACACAGGAACTGAATTACAGAACAGAACAGGGTCTCAAATTTAGAAAACCAACTTATGCTTGTTTAAGGGTAAAGGTGAGTTGGGGTGCTGCATAAAACCAGAGATTGAAATGAGCACAGATAAAGTTCCTTAAGCCAAATATGGAATAGACAAGAGCTACTCCTTGCTCAACGAAATGGACTCAACACCGCATATTAAACGCCTAAGAATGTACCTGACTCTTAAGTATCTTAAAACGTATGGATTGCTATGTCTCCGAAAGAGAATCAAGCATGTGTACAGGGACATAAACGCAGAAGTGATAGGATTGGAGAGGTTCGGTGAGCAAATGAAGACCCTTTGAAGTCATATTGCATGGTACCCATTCCACGGGTTTCAACTACCCAGGTTTAAGGTATTCTTCCTTCAGCTAAAACATGCATGTGGAACCTAGAGTATGATCAACCATGTGATCGGGAGACGTGTTCAAATATGTCTCAGTTTTCGTACCCTGGTACTCGGGTGCAACATTCCAGACGCTTTACTAACACTCTCCCGACTTGGAGAGTCAGTCCCTTTAACCTCCTGTTTGGCCCAGTTTGCAATTTCTGCGGAAGATGAACAGGAATAGCGAGAACCAATGAGAGACTAGCTGGAGGTGTCTGGACGGGCAAATTTAACTCTCATTTCCCACCAGGAAGAGGAAATAACCAAAGGCTCAGCGTGCCGTGCCGGAACCAGATTAGGGCCTGAAGCCATCCTGCGGTGTTGCGGCCAGCTCACAAGAAAGCGAGTTGAAGAAAGGAGCTCAGGGGCACTGTAATTCACAAACCTGCAGAGTTATAAATGACAGCTATCGTCCAAAAATATACTGAAGTAAGGCTGCCAAGAGGACTTGAAAGCGGGGCAGAATTGCAGGAAACCGATTTCAGGAGGTAGACTGGAATTGCATTGAAAGCATAGGAAAAGAGGCAGAACGTCCACAATGATGCACTTGGCCAAAAAGGGCGTATGCGTTTTTTCCTGAATATATTCAGGAAAAAACGCATACGCCCTTTTTGGCCAACCAAGCAAGCTTGCAAAGGAAATCTGCACTACAATGAAGTCTCACTTCCCCCCGGTCAAAAGGGCCATCTGAAAAAAGTGTAAAATCCAGAAAGGCAGGACAGGCCATGGAGAACTGGGAGCCTTGTTATGCTGATGGGCGGGATGTAAACTGCCAACAGACACTCGGGAGAAGTGTATGGTGTTTCCCGAAACATCTAAAAAACAAAGCAACAGAGCCTAGGGCACTTCCACTTATGGTCCTATAGCTTAGGGAAATTAAAATCAAAAAGACACAGCCACCCCAATGTTTGGGACGCCTCTGTTTACAAGAACCTCGTTTACCGTACAAGTTCAATATCACAGAAAGTGAAAAATGGATAAAGAACTTGTGGTACTTACGTACAATGCAGTATCACTCAGCAGTGAAATCTATGTCATCAGGCCCGTAGCAGCACAATGAGTGGATTCAGGTACGATGATTCTAACTGAAATAAGTCACACAGAAAAAGAAACATCATAAGATATCAGTAATACACGGAATGTAAACTTGGCTACACAGGAACTGAATTACAGAACAGAACAGGGTCTCAAATTTAGAAAACCAACTTATGCTTGTTTAAGGGTAAAGGTGAGTTGGGGTGCTGCATAAAACCAGAGATTGAAATGAGCACAGATAAAGTTCCTTAAGCCAAATATGGAATAGACAAGAGCTACTCCTTGCTCAACGAAATGGACTCAACACCGCATATTAAACGCCTAAGAATGTACCTGACTCTTAAGTATCTTAAAACCTATGGATTGCTATGTCTCCGAAAGAGAATCAAGCATGTGTACAGGGACATAAACGCAGCAGTGATAGGATTGGAGAGGTTCGGTGAGCAAATGAAGACCCTTTGAAGTCATATTGCATGGTACCCATTCCACGGGTTTCAACTACCCAGGTTTAAGGTATTCTTCCTTCAGCTAAAACATGCATGTGGAACCTAGAGTATGATCAACCATGTGATCGGGAGACGTGTTCAAATATGTCTCAGTTTTCGTACCCTGGTACTCGGGTGCAACATTCCAGACGCTTTACTAACACTCTCCCGACTTGGAGAGTCAGTCCCTTTAACCTCCTGTTTGGCCCAGTTTGCAATTTCTGCGGAAGATGAACAGGAATAGCGAGAACCAATGAGAGACTAGCTGGAGGTGTCTGGACGGGCAAATTTAACTCTCATTTCCCACCAGGAAGAGGAAATAAGCAAAGGCTCAGCGTGCCGTGCCGGAACCAGATTAGGGCCTGAAGCCATCCTGCGGTGTTGCGGCCAGCTCACAAGAAAACGAGTTGAAGAAAGGAGCTCAGGGGCACTGTAATTCACAAACCTGCAGAGTTATAAATGACAGCTATCGTCCAAAAATATACTGAAGTAAGGCTGCCAAGAGGACTTGAAAGCGGGGCAGAATTGCAGGAAACCGATTTCAGGAGGTAGACTGGAATTGCATTGAAAGCATAGGAAAAGAGGCAGAACGTCCACAATGATGCACTTGGCCAAAAAGGGCGTATGCGTTTTTTCCTGAATATATTCAGGAAAAAACGCATACGCCCTTTTTGGCCAACCAAGCAAGCTTGCAAAGGAAATCTGCACTACAATGAAGTCTCACTTCCCCCCGGTCAAAAGGGCCATCTGAAAAAAGTGTAAAATCCAGAAAGGCAGGACAGGCCATGGAGAACTGGGAGCCTTGTTATGCTGATGGGCGGGATGTAAACTGCCAACAGACACTCGGGAGAAGTGTATGGTGTTTCCTGAAACATCTAAAAAACAAAGCAACAGAGCCTAGGGCACTTCCACTTATGGTCCTATAGCTTAGGGAAATTAAAATCAAAAAGACACAGCCACCCCAATGTTTGGGACGCCTCTGTTTACAAGAACCTCGTTTACCGTACAAGTTCAATATCACAGAAAGTGAAAAATGGATAAAGAACTTGTGGTACTTACGTACAATGCAGTATCACTCAGCAGTGAAATCTATGTCATCAGGCCCGTAGCAGCACAATGAGTGGATTCAGGTACGATGATTCTAACTGAAATAAGTCACACAGAAAAAGAAACATCATAAGATATCAGTAATACACGGAATGTAAACTTGGCTACACAGGAACTGAATTACAGAACAGAACAGGGTCTCAAATTTAGAAAACCAACTTATGCTTGTTTAAGGGTAAAGGTGAGTTGGGGTGCTGCATAAAACCAGAGATTGAAATGAGCACAGATAAAGTTCCTTAAGCCAAATATGGAATAGACAAGAGCTACTCCTTGCTCAACGAAATGGACTCAACACTGCATATTAAACGCCTAAGAATGTACCTGACTCTTAAGTATCTTAAAACCTATGGATTGCTATGTCTCCGAAAGAGAATCAAGCATGTGTACAGGGACATAAACGCAGCAGTGATAGAATTGGAGAGGTTCGGTGAGCAAATGAAGACCCTTTGAAGTCATATTGCATGGTACCCATTCCACGGGTTTCAACTACCCAGGTTTAAGGTATTCTTCCTTCAGCTAAAACATGCATGTGGAACCTAGAGTATGATCAACCATGTGATCGGGAGACGTGTTCAAATATGTCTCAGTTTTCGTACCCTGGTACTCGGGTGCAACATTCCAGACGCTTTACTAACACTATCCCGACTTGGAGAGTCAGTCCCTTTAACCTCCTGTTTGGCCCAGTTTGCAATTTCTGCGGAAGATGAACAGGAATAGCGAGAACCAATGAGAGACTAGCTGGAGGTGTCTGGACGGGCAAATTTAACTCTCATTTCCCACCAGGAAGAGGAAATAACCAAAGGCTCAGCGTGCCGTGCCGGAACCAGATTAGGGCCTGAAGCCATCCTGCGGTGTTGCGGCCAGCTCACAAGAAAACGAGTTGAAGAAAGGAGCTCAGGGGCACTGTAATTCACAAACCTGCAGAGTTATAAATGACAGCTATCGTCCAAAAATATACTGAAGTAAGGCTGCCAAGAGGACTTGAAAGCGGGGCAGAATTGCAGGAAACCGATTTCAGGAGGTAGACTGGAATTGCATTGAAAGCATAGGAAAAGAGGCAGAACGTCCACAATGATGCACTTGGCCAAAAAGGGCGTATGCGTTTTTTCCTGAATATATTCAGGAAAAAACGCATACGCCCTTTTTGGCCAACCAAGCAAGCTTGCAAAGGAAATCTGCACTACAATGAAGTCTCACTTCCCCCCGGTCAAAAGGGCCATCTGAAAAAAGTGTAAAATCCAGAAAGGCAGGACAGGCCATGGAGAACTGGGAGCCTTGTTATGCTGATGGGCGGGATGTAAACTGCCAACAGACACTCGGGAGAAGTGTATGGTGTTTCCTGAAACATCTAAAAAACAAAGCAACAGAGCCTAGGGCACTTCCACTTATGGTCCTATAGCTTAGGGAAATTAAAATCAAAAAGACACAGCCACCCCAATGTTTGGGACGCCTCTGTTTACAAGAACCTCGTTTACCGTACAAGTTCAATATCACAGAAAGTGAAAAATGGATAAAGAACTTGTGGTACTTACGTACAATGCAGTATCACTCAGCAGTGAAATCTATGTCATCAGGCCCGTAGCAGCACAATGAGTGGATTCAGGTACGATGATTCTAACTGAAATAAGTCACACAGAAAAAGAAACATCATAAGATATCAGTAATACACGGAATGTAAACTTGGCTACACAGGAACTGAATTACAGAACAGAACAGGGTCTCAAATTTAGAAAACCAACTTATGCTTGTTTAAGGGTAAAGGTGAGTTGGGGTGCTGCATAAAACCAGAGATTGAAATGAGCACAGATAAAGTTCCTTAAGCCAAATATGGAATAGACAAGAGCTACTCCTTGCTCAACGAAATGGACTCAACACCGCATATTAAACGCCTAAGAATGTACCTGACTCTTAAGTATCTTAAAACCTATGGATTGCTATGTCTCCGAAAGAGAATCAAGCATGTGTACAGGGACATAAACGCAGAAGTGATAGGATTGGAGAGGTTCGGTGAGCAAATGAAGACCCTTTGAAGTCATATTGCATGGTACCCATTCCACGGGTTTCAACTACCCAGGTTTAAGGTATTCTTCCTTCAGCTAAAACATGCATGTGGAACCTAGAGTATGATCAACCATGTGATCGGGAGACGTGTTCAAATATGTCTCAGTTTTCGTACCCTGGTACTCGGGTGCAACATTCCAGACGCTTTACTAACACTCTCCCGATTTGGAGAGTCAGTCCCTTTAACCTCCTGTTTGGCCCAGTTTGCAATTTCTGCGGAAGATGAACAGGAATAGCGAGAACCAATGAGAGACTAGCTGGAGGTGTCTGGACGGGCAAATTTAACTCTCATTTCCCACCAGGAAGAGGAAATAAGCAAAGGCTCAGCGTGCCGTGCCGGAACCAGATTAGGGCCTGAAGCCATCCTGCGGTGTTGCGGCCAGCTCACAAGAAAACGAGTTGAAGAAAGGAGCTCAGGGGCACTGTAATTCACAAACCTGCAGAGTTATAAATGACAACTATCGTCCAAAAATATACTGAAGTAAGGCTGCCAAGAGGACTTGAAAGCGGGGCAGAATTGCAGGAAACCGATTTCAGGAGGTAGACTGGAATTGCATTGAAAGCATAGGAAAAGAGGCAGAACGTCCACAATGATGCACTTGGCCAAAAAGGGCGTATGCGTTTTTTCCTGAATATATTCAGGAAAAAACGCATACGCCCTTTTTGGCCAACCAAGCAAGCTTGCAAAGGAAATCTGCACTACAATGAAGTCTCACTTCCCCCCGGTCAAAAGGGCCATCTGAAAAAAGTGTTAAATCCAGAAAGGCAGGACATGCCATGGAGAACTGGGAGCCTTGTTATGCTGATGGGCGGGATGTAAACTGCCAACAGACACTCGGGAGAAGTGTATGGTGTTTCCTGAAACATCTAAAAAACAAAGCAACAGAGCCTAGGGCACTTCCACTTATGGTCCTATAGCTTAGGGAAATTAAAATCAAAAAGACACAGCCACCCCAATTTTTGGGACGCCTCTGTTTACAAGAACCTCGTTTACCGTACAAGTTCAATATCACAGAAAGTGAAAAATGGATAAAGAACTTGTGGTACTTACGTACAATGCAGTATCACTCAGCAGTGAAATCTATGTCATCAGGCCCATAGCGGCACAATGAGTGGATTCAGGTACGATGATTCTAACTGAAATAAGTCACACAGAAAAAGAAACATCATAAGATATCAGTAATACACGGAATGTAAACTTGGCTACACAGGAACTGAATTACAGAACAGAACAGGGTCTCAAATTTAGAAAACCAACTTATGCTTGTTTAAGGGTAAAGGTGAGTTGGGGTGCTGCATAAAACCAGAGATTGAAATGAGCACAGATAAAGTTCCTTAAGCCAAATATGGAATAGACAAGAGCTACTCCTTGCTCAACGAAATGGACTCAACACCGCATATTAAACGCCTAAGAATGTACCTGACTCTTAAGTATCTTAAAACCTATGGATTGCTATGTCTCCGAAAGAGAATCAAGCATGTGTACAGGGACATAAACGCAGCAGTGATAGGATTGGAGAGGTTCGGTGAGCAAATGAAGACCCTTTGAAGTCATATTGCATGGTACCCATTCCACGGGTTTCAACTACCCAGGTTTAAGGTATTCTTCCTTCAGCTAAAACATGCATGTGGAACCTAGAGTATGATCAACCATGTGATCGGGAGACGTGTTCAAATATGTCTCAGTTTTCGTACCCTGGTACTCGGGTGCAACATTCCAGACGCTTTACTAACACTCTCCCGACTTGGAGAGTCAGTCCCTTTAACCTCCTGTTTGGCCCAGTTTGCAATTTCTGCGGAAGATGAACAGGAATAGCGAGAACCAATGAGAGACTAGCTGGAGGTGTCTGGACGGGCAAATTTAACTCTCATTTCCCACCAGGAAGAGGAAATAACCAAAGGCTCAGCGTGCCGTGCCGGAACCAGATTAGGGCCTGAACCCATCCTGCGGTGTTGCGGCCAGCTCACAAGAAAACGAGTTGAAGAAAGGAGCTCAGGGGCACTGTAATTCACAAACCTGCAGAGTTATAAATGACAACTATCGTCCAAAAATATACTGAAGTAAGGCTGCCAAGAGGACTTGAAAGCGGGGCAGAATTGCAGGAAACCGATTTCAGGAGGTAGACTGGAATTGCATTGAAAGCATAGGAAAAGAGGCAGAACGTCCACAATGATGCACTTGGCCAAAAAGGGCGTATGCGTTTTTTCCTGAATATATTCAGGAAAAAACGCATACGCCCTTTTTGGCCAACCAAGCAAGCTTGCAAAGGAAATCTGCACTACAATGAAGTCTCACTTCCCCCCGGTCAAAAGGGCCATCTGAAAAAAGTGTAAAATCCAGAAAGGCAGGACAGGCCATGGAGAACTGGGAGCCTTGTTATGCTGATGGGCGGGATGTAAACTGCCAACAGACACTCGGGAGAAGTGTATGGTGTTTCCTGAAACATCTAAAAAACAAAGCAACAGAGCCTAGGGCACTTCCACTTATGGTCCTATAGCTTAGGGAAATTAAAATCAAAAAGACACAGCCACCCCAATGTTTGGGACGCCTCTGTTTACAAGAACCTCGTTTACCGTACAAGTTCAATATCACAGAAAGTGAAAAATGGATAAAGAACTTGTGGTACTTACGTACAATGCAGTATCACTCAGCAGTGAAATCTATGCCATCAGGCCCGTAGCAGCACAATGAGTGGATTCAGGTACGATGATTCTAACTGAAATAAGTCACACAGAAAAAGAAACATCATAAGATATCAGTAATACACGGAATGTAAACTTGGCTACACAGGAACTGAATTACAGAACAGAACAGGGTCTCAAATTTAGAAAACCAACTTATGCTTGTTTAAGGGTAAAGGTGAGTTGGGGTGCTGCATAAAACCAGAGATTGAAATGAGCACAGATAAAGTTCCTTAAGCCAAATATGGAATAGACAAGAGCTACTCCTTGCTCAACGAAATGGACTCAACACCGCATATTAAACGCCTAAGAATGTACCTGACTCTTAAGTATCTTAAAACCTATGGATTGCTATGTCTCCGAAAGAGAATCAAGCATGTGTACAGGGACATAAACGCAGCAGTGATAGGATTGGAGAGGTTCGGTGAGCAAATGAAGACCCTTTGAAGTCATATTGCATGGTACCCATTCCACGGGTTTCAACTACCCAGGTTTAAGGTATTCTTCCTTCAGCTAAAACATGCATGTGGAACCTAGAGTATGATCAACCATGTGATCGGGAGACGTGTTCAAATATGTCTCAGTTTTCGTACCCTGGTACTCAGGTGCAAAATTCCAGACGCTTTACTAACACTCTCCCGACTTGGAGAGTCAGTCCCTTTAACCTCCTGTTTGGCCCAGTTAGCAATTTCTGCGGAAGATGAACAGGAATAGCGAGAACCAATGAGAGACTAGCTGGAGGTGTCTGGACGGGCAAATTTAACTCTCATTTCCCACCAGGAAGAGGAAATAACCAAAGGCTCAGCGTGCCGTGCCGGAACCAGATTAGGGCCTGAAGCCATCCTGCGGTGTTGCGGCCAGCTCACAAGAAAACGAGTTGAAGAAAGGAGCTCAGGGGCACTGTAATTCACAAACCTGCAGAGTTATAAATGACAGCTATCGTCCAAAAATATACTGAAGTAAGGCTGCCAAGAGGACTTGAAAGCGGGGCAGAATTGCAGGAAACCGATTTCAGGAGGTAGACTGGAATTGCATTGAAAGCATAGGAAAAGAGGCAGAACGTCCACAATGATGCACTTGGCCAAAAAGGGCGTATGCGTTTTTTCCTGAATATATTCAGGAAAAAACGCATACGCCCTTTTTGGCCAACCAAGCAAGCTTGCAAAGGAAATCTGCACTACAATGAAGTCTCACTTCCCCCCGGTCAAAAGGGCCATCTGAAAAAAGTGTAATATCCAGAAAGGCAGGACAGGCCATGGAGAACTGGGAGCCTTGTTATGCTGATGGGCGGGATGTAAACTGCCAACAGACACTCGGGAGAAGTGTATGGTGTTTCCTGAAACATCTAAAAAACAAAGCAACAGAGCCTAGGGCACTTCCACTTATGGTCCTATAGCTTAGGGAAATTAAAATCAAAAAGACACAGCCACCCCAATGTTTGGGACGCCTCTGTTTACAAGAACCTCGTTTACCGTACAAGTTCAATATCACAGAAAGTGAAAAATGGATAAAGAACTTGTGGTACTTACGTACAATGCAGTATCACTCAGCAGTGAAATCTATGTCATCAGGCCCGTAGCAGCACAATGAGTGGATTCAGGTACGATGATTCTAACTGAAATAAGTCACACAGAAAAAGAAACATCATAAGATATCAGTAATACACGGAATGTAAACTTGGCTACACAGGAACTGAATTACAGAACAGAACAGGGTCTCAAATTTAGAAAACCAACTTATGCTTGTTTAAGGGTAAAGGTGAGTTGGGGTGCTGCATAAAACCAGAGATTGAAATGAGCACAGATAAAGTTCCTTAAGCCAAATATGGAATAGACAAGAGCTACTCCTTGCTCAACGAAATGGACTCAACACCGCATATTAAACGCCTAAGAATGTACCTGACTCTTAAGTATCTTAAAACCTATGGATTGCTATGTCTCCGAAAGAGAATCAAGCATGTGTACAGGGACATAAACGCAGAAGTGATAGGATTGGAGAGGTTCGGTGAGCAAATGAAGACCCTTTGAAGTCATATTGCATGGTACCCATTCCACGGGTTTCAACTACCCAGGTTTAAGGTATTCTTCCTTCAGCTAAAACATGCATGTGGAACCTAGAGTATGATCAACCATGTGATCGGGAGACGTGTTCAAATATGTCTCAGTTTTCGTACCCTGGTACTCGGGTGCAACATTCCAGACGCTTTACTAACACTCTCCCTACTTGGACAGTCAGTCCCTTTAACCTCCTGTTTGGCCCAGTTTGCAATTTCTGCGGAAGATGAACAGGAATAGCGAGAACCAATGAGAGACTAGCTGGAGGTGTCTGGACGGGCAAATTTAACTCTCATTTCCCACCAGGAAGAGGAAATAACCAAAGGCTCAGCGTGCCGTGCCGGAACCAGATTAGGGCCTGAAGCCATCCTGCGGTGTTGCGGCCAGCTCACAAGAAAACGAGTTGAAGAAAGGAGCTCAGGGTCACTGTAATTCACAAACTTGCAGAGTTATAAATGACAACTATCGTCCAAAAATATACTGAAGTAAGGCTGCCAAGAGGACTTGAAAGCGGGGCAGAATTGCAGGAAACCGATTTCAGGAGGTAGACTGGAATTGCATTGAAAGCATAGGAAAAGAGGCAGAACGTCCACAATGATGCACTTGGCCAAAAAGGGCGTATGCGTTTTTTCCTGAATATATTCAGGAAAGAACGCATACGCCCTTTTTGGCCAACCAAGCAAGCTTGCAAAGGAAATCTGCACTACAATGAAGTCTCACTTCCCCCCTGTCAAAAGGGCCATCTGAAAAAAGTGTAAAATCCAGAAAGGCAGGACAGGCCATGGAGAACTGGGAGCCTTGTTATGCTGATGGGCGGGATGTAAACTGCCAACAGACACTCGGGAGAAGTGTATGGTGTTTCCTGAAACATCTAAAAAACAAAGCAACAGAGCCTAGGGCACTTCCACTTATGGTCCTATAGCTTAGGGAAATTAAAATCAAAAAGACACAACCACCCCAATGTTTGGGACGCCTCTGTTTACAAGAACCTCGTTTACCGTACAAGTTCAATATCACAGAAAGTGAAAAATGGATAAAGAACTTGTGGTACTTACGTACAATGCAGTATCACTCAGCAGTGAAATCTATGTCATCAGGCCCGTAGCAGCACAATGAGTGGATTCAGGTACGATGATTCTAACTGAAATAAGTCACACAGAAAAAGAAACATCATAAGATATCAGTAATACACGGAATGTAAACTTGGCTACACAGGAACTGAATTACAGAACAGAACAGGGTCTCAAATTTAGAAAACCAACTTATGCTTGTTTAAGGGTAAAGGTGAGTTGGGGTGCTGCATAAAACCAGAGATTGAAATGAGCACAGATAAAGTTCCTTAAGCCAAATATGGAATAGACAAGAGCTACTCCTTGCTCAACGAAATGGACTCAACACCGCATATTAAACGCCTAAGAATGTACCTGACTCTTAAGTATCTTAAAACCTATGGATTGCTATGTCTCCGAAAGAGAATCAAGCATGTGTACAGGGACATAAACGCAGAAGTGATAGGATTGGAGAGGTTCGGTGAGCAAATGAAGACCCTTTGAAGTCATATTGCATGGTACCCATTCCACGGGTTTCAACTACCCAGGTTTAAGGTATTCTTCCTTCAGCTAAAACATGCATGTGGAACCTAGAGTATGATCAACCATGTGATCGGGAGACGTGTTCAAATATGTCTCAGTTTTCGTACCCTGGTACTCGGGTGCAACATTCCAGACGCTTTACTAACACTCTCCCTACTTGGACAGTCAGTCCCTTTAACCTCCTGTTTGGCCCAGTTTGCAATTTCTGCGGAAGATGAACAGGAATAGCGAGAACCAATGAGAGACTAGCTGGAGGTGTCTGGACGGGCAAATTTAACTCTCATTTCCCACCAGGAAGAGGAAATAACCAAAGGCTCAGCGTGCCGTGCCGGAACCAGATTAGGGCCTGAAGCCATCCTGCGGTGTTGCGGCCAGCTCACAAGAAAACGAGTTGAAGAAAGGAGCTCAGGGGCACTGTAATTCACAAACCTGCAGAGTTATAAATGACAGCTATCGTCCAAAAATATACTGAAGTAAGGCTGCCAAGAGGACTTGAAAGCGGGGCAGAATTGCAGGAAACCGATTTCAGGAGGTAGACTGGAATTGCATTGAAAGCATAGGAAAAGAGGCAGAACGTCCACAATGATGCACTTGGCCAAAAAGGGCGTATGCGTTTTTTCCTGAATATATTCAGGAAAAAACGCATACGCCCTTTTTGGCCAACCAAGCAAGCTTGCAAAGGAAATCTGCACTACAATGAAGTCTCACTTCCCCCCGGTCAAAAGGGCCATCTGAAAAAAGTGTAAAATCCAGAAAGGCAGGACAGGCCATGGAGAACTGGGAGCCTTGTTATGCTGATGGGCGGGATGTAAACTGCCAACAGACACTCGGGAGAAGTGTATGGTGTTTCCTGAAACATCTAAAAAACAAAGCAACAGAGCCTAGGGCACTTCCACTTATGGTCCTATAGCTTAGGGAAATTAAAATCAAAAAGACACAGCCACCCCAATGTTTGGGACGCCTCTGTTTACAAGAACCTCGTTTACCGTACAAGTTCAATATCACAGAAAGTGAAAAATGGATAAAGAACTTGTGGTACTTACGTACAATGCAGTATCGCTCAGCAGTGAAATCTATGTCATCAGGCCCGTAGCAGCACAATGAGTGGATTCAAGTACGATGATTCTAACTGAAATAAGTCACACAGAAAAAGAAACATCATAAGATATCAGTAATACACGGAATGTAAACTTGGCTACACAGGAACTGAATTACAGAACAGAACAGGGTCTCAAATTTAGAAAACCAACTTATGCTTGTTTAAGGGTAAAGGTGAGTTGGGGTGCTGCATAAAACCAGAGATTGAAATGAGCACAGATAAAGTTCCTTAAGCCAAATATGGAATAGACAAGAGCTACTCCTTGCTCAACGAAATGGACTCAACACCGCATATTAAACGCCTAAGAATGTACCTGACTCTTAAGTATCTTAAAACCTATGGATTGCTATGTCTCCGAAAGAGAATCAAGCATGTGTACAGGGACATAAACGCAGCAGTGATAGGATTGGAGAGGTTCGGTGAGCAAATGAAGACCCTTTGAAGTCATATTGCATGGTACCCATTCCACGGGTTTCAACTACCCAGGTTTAAGGTATTCTTCCTTCAGCTAAAACATGCATGTGGAACCTAGAGTATGATCAACCATGTGATCGGGAGACGTGTTCAAATATGTCTCAGTTTTCGTACCCTGGTACTCGGGTGCAACATTCCAGACGCTTTACTAACACTCTCCCGACTTGGAGAGTCAGTCCCTTTAACCTCCTGTTTGGCCCAGTTTGCAATTTCTGCGGAAGATGAACAGGAATAGCGAGAACCAATGAGAGACTAGCTGGAGGTGTCTGGACGGGCAAATTTAACTCTCATTTCCCACCAGGAAGAGGAAATAACCAAAGGCTCAGCGTGCCGTGCCGGAACCAGATTAGGGCCTGAAGCCATCCTGCGGTGTTGCGGCCAGCTCACAAGAAAACGAGTTGAAGAAAGGAGCTCAGGGGCACTGTAATTCACAAACCTGCAGAGTTATAAATGACAGCTATCGTCCAAAAATATACTGAAGTAAGGCTGCCAAGAGGACTTGAAAGCGGGGCAGAATTGCAGGAAACCGATTTCAGGAGGTAGACTGGAATTGCATTGAAAGCATAGGAAAAGAGGCAGAACGTCCACAATGATGCACTTGGCCAAAAAGGGCGTATGCGTTTTTTCCTGAATATATTCAGGAAAGAACGCATACGCCCTTTTTGGCCAACCAAGCAAGCTTGCAAAGGAAATCTGCACTACAATGAAGTCTCACTTCCCCCCGGTCAAAAGGGCCATCTGAAAAAAGTGTAAAATCCAGAAAGGCAGGACAGGCCATGGAGAACTGGGAGCCTTGTTATGCTGATGGGCGGGATGTAAACTGCCAACAGACACTCGGGAGAAGTGTATGGTGTTTCCTGAAACATCTAAAAAACAAAGCAACAGAGCCTAGGCCACTTCCACTTATGGTCCTATAGCTTAGGGAAATTAAAATCAAAAAGACACAGCCACCCCAAAGTTTGGGACGCCTCTGTTTACAAGAACCTCGTTTACCGTACAAGTTCAATATCACAGAAAGTGAAAAATGGATAAAGAACTTGTGGTACTTACGTACAATGCAGTATCACTCAGCAGTGAAATCTATGTCATCAGGCCCGTAGCAGCACAATGAGTGGATTCAGGTACGATGATTCTAACTGAAATAAGTCACACAGAAAAAGAAACATCATAAGATATCAGTAATACACGGAATGTAAACTTGGCTACACAGGAACTGAATTACAGAACAGAACAGGGTCTCAAATTTAGAAAACCAACTTATGCTTGCTTAAGGGGAAAGGTGAGTTGGGGTGCTGCATAAAACCAGAGATTGAAATGAGCACAGATAAAGTTCCTTAAGCCAAATATGGAATAGACAAGAGCTACTCCTTGCTCAACGAAATGGACTCAACACCGCATATTAAACGCCTAAGAATGTACCTGACTCTTAAGTATCTTAAAACCTATGGATTGCTATGTCTCCGAAAGAGAATCAAGCATGTGTACAGGGACATAAACGCAGCAGTGATAGGATTGGAGAGGTTCGGTGAGCAAATGAAGACCCTTTGAAGTCATATTGCATGGTACCCATTCCACGGGTTTCAACTACCCAGGTTTAAGGTATTCTTCCTTCAGCTAAAACATGCATGTGGAACCTAGAGTATGATCAACCATGTGATCGGGAGACGTGTTCAAATATGTCTCAGTTTTCGTACCCTGGTACTCGGGTGCAACATTCCAGACGCTTTACTAACACTCTCCCGACTTGGAGAGTCAGTCCCTTTAACCTCCTGTTTGGCCCAGTTTGCAATTTCTGTGGAAGATGAACAGGAATAGCGAGAACCAATGAGAGACTAGCTGGAGGTGTCTGGACGGGCAAATTTAACTCTCATTTCCCACCAGGAAGAGGAAATAACCAAAGGCTCAGCGTGCCGTGCCGGAACCAGATTAGGGCCTGAAGCCATCCTGCGGTGTTGCGGCCAGCTCACAAGAAAACGAGTTGAAGAAAGGAGCTCAGGGGCACTGTAATTCACAAACCTGCAGAGTTATAAATGACAGCTATCGTCCAAAAATATACTGAAGTAAGGCTGCCAAGAGGACTTGAAAGCGGGGCAGAATTGCAGGAAACCGATTTCAGGAGGTAGACTGGAATTGCATTGAAAGCATAGGAAAAGAGGCAGAACGTCCACAATGATGCACTTGGCCAAAAAGGGCGTATGCGTTTTTTCCTGAATATATTCAGGAAAGAACGCATACGCCCTTTTTGGCCAACCAAGCAAGCTTGCAAAGGAAATCTGCACTACAATGAAGTCTCACTTCCCCCCGGTCAAAAGGGCCATCTGAAAAAAGTGTAAAATCCAGAAAGGCAGGACAGGCCATGGAGAACTGGGAGCCTTGTTATGCTGATGGGCGGGATGTAAACTGCCAACAGACACTCGGGAGAAGTGTATGGTGTTTCCTGAAACATCTAAAAAACAAAGCAACAGAGCCTAGGGCACTTCCACTTATGGTCCTATAGCTTAGGGAAATTAAAATCAAAAAGACACAGCCACCCCAATGTTTGGGACGCCTCTGTTTACAAGAACCTCGTTTACCGTACAAGTTCAATATCACAGAAAGTGAAAAATGGATAAAGAACTTGTGGTACTTACGTACAATGCAGTATCACTCAGCAGTGAAATCTATGTCATCAGGCCCGTAGCAGCACAATGAGTGGATTCAGGTACGATGATTCTAACTGAAATAAGTCACACAGAAAAAGAAACATCATAAGATATCAGTAATACACGGAATGTAAACTTGGCTACACAGGAACTGAATTACAGAACAGAACAGGGTCTCAAATTTAGAAAACCAACTTATGCTTGTTTAAGGGTAAAGGTGAGTTGGGGTGCTGCATAAAACCAGAGATTGAAATGAGCACAGATAAAGTTCCTTAAGCCAAATATGGAATAGACAAGAGCTACTCCTTGCTCAACGAAATGGACTCAACACCGCATATTAAACGCCTAAGAATGTACCTGACTCTTAAGTATCTTAAAACGTATGGATTGCTATGTCTCCGAAAGAGAATCAAGCATGTGTACAGGGACATAAACGCAGCAGTGATAGGATTGGAGAGGTTCGGTGAGCAAATGAAGACCCTTTGAAGTCATATTGCATGGTACCCATTCCACGGGTTTCAACTACCCAGGTTTAAGGTATTCTTCCTTCAGCTAAAACATGCATGTGGAACCTAGAGTATGATCAACCATGTGATCGGGAGACGTGTTCAAATATGTCTCAGTTTTCGTACCCTGGTCCTCGGGTGCAACATTCCAGACGCTTTACTAACACTCTCCCGACTTGGAGAGTCAGTCCCTTTAACCTCCTGTTTGGCCCAGTTTGCAATTTCTGCGGAAGATGAACAGGAATAGCGAGAACCAATGAGAGACTAGCTGGAGGTGTCTGGACGGGCAAATTTAACTCTCATTTCCCACCAGGAAGAGGAAATAAGCAAAGGCTCAGCGTGCCGTGCCGGAACCAGATTAGGGCCTGAAGCCATCCTGCGGTGTTGCGGCCAGCTCACAAGAAAACGAGTTGAAGAAAGGAGCTCAGGGGCACTGTAATTCACAAACCTGCAGAGTTATAAATGACAACTATCGTCCAAAAATATACTGAAGTAAGGCTGCCAAGAGGACTTGAAAGCGGGGCAGAATTGCAGGAAACCGATTTCAGGAGGTAGACTGGAATTGCATTGAAAGCATAGGAAAAGAGGCAGAACGTCCACAATGATGCACTTGGCCAAAAAGGGCGTATGCGTTTTTTCCTGAATATATTCAGGAAAAAACGCATACGCCCTTTTTGGCCAACCAAGCAAGCTTGCAAAGGAAATCTGCACTACAATGAAGTCTCACTTCCCCCCGGTCAAAAGGGCCATCTGAAAAAAGTGTAAAATCCAGAAAGGCAGGACAGGCCATGGAGAACTGGGAGCCTTGTTATGCTGATGGGCGGGATGTAAACTGCCAACAGACACTCGGGAGAAGTGTATGGTGTTTCCTGAAACATCTAAAAAACAAAGCAACAGAGCCTAGGGCACTTCCACTTATGGTCCTATAGCTTAGGGAAATTAAAATCAAAAAGACACAGCCACCCCAATGTTTGGGACGCCTCTGTTTACAAGAACCTCGTTTACCGTACAAGTTCAATATCACAGAAAGTGAAAAATGGATAAAGAACTTGTGGTACTTACGTACAATGCAGTATCACTCAGCAGTGAAATCTATGTCATCAGGCCCGTAGCAGCACAATGAGTGGATTCAGGTACGATGATTCTAACTGAAATAAGTCACACAGAAAAAGAAACATCATAAGATATCAGTAATACACGGAATGTAAACTTGGCTACACAGGAACTGAATTACAGAACAGAACAGGGTCTCAAATTTAGAAAACCAACTTATGCTTGTTTAAGGGTAAAGGTGAGTTGGGGTGCTGCATAAAACCAGAGATTGAAATGAGCACAGATAAAGTTCCTTAAGCCAAATATGGAATAGACAAGAGCTACTCCTTGCTCAACGAAATGGACTCAACACCGCATATTAAACGCCTAAGAATGTACCTGACTCTTAAGTATCTTAAAACCTATGGATTGCTATGTCTCCGAAAGAGAATCAAGCATGTGTACAGGGACATAAACGCAGCAGTGATAGGATTGGAGAGGTTCGGTGAGCAAATGAAGACCCTTTGAAGTCATATTGCATGGTACCCATTCCACGGGTTTCAACTACCCAGGTTTAAGGTATTCTTCCTTCAGCTAAAACATGCATGTGGAACCTAGAGTATGATCAACCATGTGATCGGGAGACGTGTTCAAATATGTCTCAGTTTTCGTACCCTGGTACTCGGGTGCAACATTCCAGACGCTTTACTAACACTCTCCCGACTTGGAGAGTCAGTCCCTTTAACCTCCTGTTTGGCCCAGTTTGCAATTTCTGCGGAAGATGAACAGGAATAGCGAGAACCAATGAGAGACTAGCTGGAGGTGTCTGGACGGGCAAATTTAACTCTCATTTCCCACCAGGAAGAGGAAATAACCAAAGGCTCAGCGTGCCGTGCCGGAACCAGATTAGGGCCTGAAGCCATCCTGCGGTGTTGCGGCCAGCTCACAAGAAAACGAGTTGAAGAAAGGAGCTCAGGGGCACTGTAATTCACAAACCTGCAGAGTTATAAATGACAACTATCGTCCAAAAATATACTGAAGTAAGGCTGCCAAGAGGACTTGAAAGCGGGGCAGAATTGCAGGAAACCGATTTCAGGAGGTAGACTGGAATTGCATTGAAAGCATAGGAAAAGAGGCAGAACGTCCACAATGATGCACTTGGCCAAAAAGGGCGTATGCGTTTTTTCCTGAATATATTCAGGAAAAAACGCATACGCCCTTTTTGGCCAACCAAGCAAGCTTGCAAAGGAAATCTGCACTACAATGAAGTCTCACTTCCCCCCGGTCAAAAGGGCCATCTGAAAAAAGTGTAAAATCCAGAAAGGCAGGACAGGCCATGGAGAACTGGGAGCCTTGTTATGCTGATGGGCGGGATGTAAACTGCCAACAGACACTCGGGAGAAGTGTATGGTGTTTCCTGAAACATCTAAAAAACAAAGCAACAGAGCCTAGGGCACTTCCACTTATGGTCCTATAGCTTAGGGAAATTAAAATCAAAAAGACACAGCCACCCCAATGTTTGGGACGCCTCTGTTTACAAGAACCTCGTTTACCGTACAAGTTCAATATCACAGAAAGTGAAAAATGGATAAAGAACTTGTGGTACTTACGTACAATGCAGTATCACTCAGCAGTGAAATCTATGTCATCAGGCCCGTAGCAGCACAATGAGTGGATTCAGGTACGATGATTCTAACTGAAATAAGTCACACAGAAAAAGAAACATCATAAGATATCAGTAATACACGGAATGTAAACTTGGCTACACAGGAACTGAATTACAGAACAGAACAGGGTCTCAAATTTAGAAAACCAACTTATGCTTGTTTAAGGGTAAAGGTGAGTTGGGGTGCTGCATAAAACCAGAGATTGAAATGAGCACAGATAAAGTTCCTTAAGCCAAATATGGAATAGACAAGAGCTACTCCTTGCTCAACGAAATGGACTCAACACCGCATATTAAACGCCTAAGAATGTACCTGACTCTTAAGTATCTTAAAACGTATGGATTGCTATGTCTCCGAAAGAGAATCAAGCATGTGTACAGGGACATAAACGCAGAAGTGATAGGATTGGAGAGGTTCGGTGAGCAAATGAAGACCCTTTGAAGTCATATTGCATGGTACCCATTCCACGGGTTTCAACTACCCAGGTTTAAGGTATTCTTCCTTCAGCTAAAACATGCATGTGGAACCTAGAGTATGATCAACCATGTGATCGGGAGACGTGTTCAAATATGTCTCAGTTTTCGTACCCTGGTACTCGGGTGCAACATTCCAGACGCTTTACTAACACTCTCCCTACTTGGACAGTCAGTCCCTTTAACCTCCTGTTTGGCCCAGTTTGCAATTTCTGCGGAAGATGAACAGGAATAGCGAGAACCAATGAGAGACTAGCTGGAGGTGTCTGGACGGGCAAATTTAACTCTCATTTCCCACCAGGAAGAGGAAATAACCAAAGGCTCAGCGTGCCGTGCCGGAACCAGATTAGGGCCTGAAGCCATCCTGCGGTGTTGCGGCCAGCTCACAAGAAAACGAGTTGAAGAAAGGAGCTCAGGGTCACTGTAATTCACAAACTTGCAGAGTTATAAATGACAACTATCGTCCAAAAATATACTGAAGTAAGGCTGCCAAGAGGACTTGAAAGCGGGGCAGAATTGCAGGAAACCGATTTCAGGAGGTAGACTGGAATTGCATTGAAAGCATAGGAAAAGAGGCAGAACGTCCACAATGATGCACTTGGCCAAAAAGGGCGTATGCGTTTTTTCCTGAATATATTCAGGAAAGAACGCATACGCCCTTTTTGGCCAACCAAGCAAGCTTGCAAAGGAAATCTGCACTACAATGAAGTCTCACTTCCCCCCTGTCAAAAGGGCCATCTGAAAAAAGTGTAAAATCCAGAAAGGCAGGACAGGCCATGGAGAACTGGGAGCCTTGTTATGCTGATGGGCGGGATGTAAACTGCCAACAGACACTCGGGAGAAGTGTATGGTGTTTCCTGAAACATCTAAAAAACAAAGCAACAGAGCCTAGGGCACTTCCACTTATGGTCCTATAGCTTAGGGAAATTAAAATCAAAAAGACACAACCACCCCAATGTTTGGGACGCCTCTGTTTACAAGAACCTCGTTTACCGTACAAGTTCAATATCACAGAAAGTGAAAAATGGATAAAGAACTTGTGGTACTTACGTACAATGCAGTATCACTCAGCAGTGAAATCTATGTCATCAGGCCCGTAGCAGCACAATGAGTGGATTCAGGTACGATGATTCTAACTGAAATAAGTCACACAGAAAAAGAAACATCATAAGATATCAGTAATACACGGAATGTAAACTTGGCTACACAGGAACTGAATTACAGAACAGAACAGGGTCTCAAATTTAGAAAACCAACTTATGCTTGTTTAAGGGTAAAGGTGAGTTGGGGTGCTGCATAAAACCAGAGATTGAAATGAGCACAGATAAAGTTCCTTAAGCCAAATATGGAATAGACAAGAGCTACTCCTTGCTCAACGAAATGGACTCAACACCGCATATTAAACGCCTAAGAATGTACCTGACTCTTAAGTATCTTAAAACCTATGGATTGCTATGTCTCCGAAAGAGAATCAAGCATGTGTACAGGGACATAAACGCAGAAGTGATAGGATTGGAGAGGTTCGGTGAGCAAATGAAGACCCTTTGAAGTCATATTGCATGGTACCCATTCCACGGGTTTCAACTACCCAGGTTTAAGGTATTCTTCCTTCAGCTAAAACATGCATGTGGAACCTAGAGTATGATCAACCATGTGATCGGGAGACGTGTTCAAATATGTCTCAGTTTTCGTACCCTGGTACTCGGGTGCAACATTCCAGACGCTTTACTAACACTCTCCCTACTTGGACAGTCAGTCCCTTTAACCTCCTGTTTGGCCCAGTTTGCAATTTCTGCGGAAGATGAACAGGAATAGCGAGAACCAATGAGAGACTAGCTGGAGGTGTCTGGACGGGCAAATTTAACTCTCATTTCCCACCAGGAAGAGGAAATAACCAAAGGCTCAGCGTGCCGTGCCGGAACCAGATTAGGGCCTGAAGCCATCCTGCGGTGTTGCGGCCAGCTCACAAGAAAACGAGTTGAAGAAAGGAGCTCAGGGGCACTGTAATTCACAAACCTGCAGAGTTATAAATGACAGCTATCGTCCAAAAATATACTGAAGTAAGGCTGCCAAGAGGACTTGAAAGCGGGGCAGAATTGCAGGAAACCGATTTCAGGAGGTAGACTGGAATTGCATTGAAAGCATAGGAAAAGAGGCAGAACGTCCACAATGATGCACTTGGCCAAAAAGGGCGTATGCGTTTTTTCCTGAATATATTCAGGAAAAAACGCATACGCCCTTTTTGGCCAACCAAGCAAGCTTGCAAAGGAAATCTGCACTACAATGAAGTCTCACTTCCCCCCGGTCAAAAGGGCCATCTGAAAAAAGTGTAAAATCCAGAAAGGCAGGACAGGCCATGGAGAACTGGGAGCCTTGTTATGCTGATGGGCGGGATGTAAACTGCCAACAGACACTCGGGAGAAGTGTATGGTGTTTCCTGAAACATCTAAAAAACAAAGCAACAGAGCCTAGGGCACTTCCACTTATGGTCCTATAGCTTAGGGAAATTAAAATCAAAAAGACACAGCCACCCCAATGTTTGGGACGCCTCTGTTTACAAGAACCTCGTTTACCGTACAAGTTCAATATCACAGAAAGTGAAAAATGGATAAAGAACTTGTGGTACTTACGTACAATGCAGTATCGCTCAGCAGTGAAATCTATGTCATCAGGCCCGTAGCAGCACAATGAGTGGATTCAAGTACGATGATTCTAACTGAAATAAGTCACACAGAAAAAGAAACATCATAAGATATCAGTAATACACGGAATGTAAACTTGGCTACACAGGAACTGAATTACAGAACAGAACAGGGTCTCAAATTTAGAAAACCAACTTATGCTTGTTTAAGGGTAAAGGTGAGTTGGGGTGCTGCATAAAACCAGAGATTGAAATGAGCACAGATAAAGTTCCTTAAGCCAAATATGGAATAGACAAGAGCTACTCCTTGCTCAACGAAATGGACTCAACACCGCATATTAAACGCCTAAGAATGTACCTGACTCTTAAGTATCTTAAAACCTATGGATTGCTATGTCTCCGAAAGAGAATCAAGCATGTGTACAGGGACATAAACGCAGCAGTGATAGGATTGGAGAGGTTCGGTGAGCAAATGAAGACCCTTTGAAGTCATATTGCATGGTACCCATTCCACGGGTTTCAACTACCCAGGTTTAAGGTATTCTTCCTTCAGCTAAAACATGCATGTGGAACCTAGAGTATGATCAACCATGTGATCGGGAGACGTGTTCAAATATGTCTCAGTTTTCGTACCCTGGTACTCGGGTGCAACATTCCAGACGCTTTACTAACACTCTCCCGACTTGGAGAGTCAGTCCCTTTAACCTCCTGTTTGGCCCAGTTTGCAATTTCTGCGGAAGATGAACAGGAATAGCGAGAACCAATGAGAGACTAGCTGGAGGTGTCTGGACGGGCAAATTTAACTCTCATTTCCCACCAGGAAGAGGAAATAACCAAAGGCTCAGCGTGCCGTGCCGGAACCAGATTAGGGCCTGAAGCCATCCTGCGGTGTTGCGGCCAGCTCACAAGAAAACGAGTTGAAGAAAGGAGCTCAGGGGCACTGTAATTCACAAACCTGCAGAGTTATAAATGACAGCTATCGTCCAAAAATATACTGAAGTAAGGCTGCCAAGAGGACTTGAAAGCGGGGCAGAATTGCAGGAAACCGATTTCAGGAGGTAGACTGGAATTGCATTGAAAGCATAGGAAAAGAGGCAGAACGTCCACAATGATGCACTTGGCCAAAAAGGGCGTATGCGTTTTTTCCTGAATATATTCAGGAAAGAACGCATACGCCCTTTTTGGCCAACCAAGCAAGCTTGCAAAGGAAATCTGCACTACAATGAAGTCTCACTTCCCCCCGGTCAAAAGGGCCATCTGAAAAAAGTGTAAAATCCAGAAAGGCAGGACAGGCCATGGAGAACTGGGAGCCTTGTTATGCTGATGGGCGGGATGTAAACTGCCAACAGACACTCGGGAGAAGTGTATGGTGTTTCCTGAAACATCTAAAAAACAAAGCAACAGAGCCTAGGCCACTTCCACTTATGGTCCTATAGCTTAGGGAAATTAAAATCAAAAAGACACAGCCACCCCAAAGTTTGGGACGCCTCTGTTTACAAGAACCTCGTTTACCGTACAAGTTCAATATCACAGAAAGTGAAAAATGGATAAAGAACTTGTGGTACTTACGTACAATGCAGTATCACTCAGCAGTGAAATCTATGTCATCAGGCCCGTAGCAGCACAATGAGTGGATTCAGGTACGATGATTCTAACTGAAATAAGTCACACAGAAAAAGAAACATCATAAGATATCAGTAATACACGGAATGTAAACTTGGCTACACAGGAACTGAATTACAGAACAGAACAGGGTCTCAAATTTAGAAAACCAACTTATGCTTGCTTAAGGGGAAAGGTGAGTTGGGGTGCTGCATAAAACCAGAGATTGAAATGAGCACAGATAAAGTTCCTTAAGCCAAATATGGAATAGACAAGAGCTACTCCTTGCTCAACGAAATGGACTCAACACCGCATATTAAACGCCTAAGAATGTACCTGACTCTTAAGTATCTTAAAACCTATGGATTGCTATGTCTCCGAAAGAGAATCAAGCATGTGTACAGGGACATAAACGCAGCAGTGATAGGATTGGAGAGGTTCGGTGAGCAAATGAAGACCCTTTGAAGTCATATTGCATGGTACCCATTCCACGGGTTTCAACTACCCAGGTTTAAGGTATTCTTCCTTCAGCTAAAACATGCATGTGGAACCTAGAGTATGATCAACCATGTGATCGGGAGACGTGTTCAAATATGTCTCAGTTTTCGTACCCTGGTACTCGGGTGCAACATTCCAGACGCTTTACTAACACTCTCCCGACTTGGAGAGTCAGTCCCTTTAACCTCCTGTTTGGCCCAGTTTGCAATTTCTGTGGAAGATGAACAGGAATAGCGAGAACCAATGAGAGACTAGCTGGAGGTGTCTGGACGGGCAAATTTAACTCTCATTTCCCACCAGGAAGAGGAAATAACCAAAGGCTCAGCGTGCCGTGCCGGAACCAGATTAGGGCCTGAAGCCATCCTGCGGTGTTGCGGCCAGCTCACAAGAAAACGAGTTGAAGAAAGGAGCTCAGGGGCACTGTAATTCACAAACCTGCAGAGTTATAAATGACAGCTATCGTCCAAAAATATACTGAAGTAAGGCTGCCAAGAGGACTTGAAAGCGGGGCAGAATTGCAGGAAACCGATTTCAGGAGGTAGACTGGAATTGCATTGAAAGCATAGGAAAAGAGGCAGAACGTCCACAATGATGCACTTGGCCAAAAAGGGCGTATGCGTTTTTTCCTGAATATATTCAGGAAAGAACGCATACGCCCTTTTTGGCCAACCAAGCAAGCTTGCAAAGGAAATCTGCACTACAATGAAGTCTCACTTCCCCCCGGTCAAAAGGGCCATCTGAAAAAAGTGTAAAATCCAGAAAGGCAGGACAGGCCATGGAGAACTGGGAGCCTTGTTATGCTGATGGGCGGGATGTAAACTGCCAACAGACACTCGGGAGAAGTGTATGGTGTTTCCTGAAACATCTAAAAAACAAAGCAACAGAGCCTAGGGCACTTCCACTTATGGTCCTATAGCTTAGGGAAATTAAAATCAAAAAGACACAGCCACCCCAATGTTTGGGACGCCTCTGTTTACAAGAACCTCGTTTACCGTACAAGTTCAATATCACAGAAAGTGAAAAATGGATAAAGAACTTGTGGTACTTACGTACAATGCAGTATCACTCAGCAGTGAAATCTATGTCATCAGGCCCGTAGCAGCACAATGAGTGGATTCAGGTACGATGATTCTAACTGAAATAAGTCACACAGAAAAAGAAACATCATAAGATATCAGTAATACACGGAATGTAAACTTGGCTACACAGGAACTGAATTACAGAACAGAACAGGGTCTCAAATTTAGAAAACCAACTTATGCTTGTTTAAGGGTAAAGGTGAGTTGGGGTGCTGCATAAAACCAGAGATTGAAATGAGCACAGATAAAGTTCCTTAAGCCAAATATGGAATAGACAAGAGCTACTCCTTGCTCAACGAAATGGACTCAACACCGCATATTAAACGCCTAAGAATGTACCTGACTCTTAAGTATCTTAAAACGTATGGATTGCTATGTCTCCGAAAGAGAATCAAGCATGTGTACAGGGACATAAACGCAGCAGTGATAGGATTGGAGAGGTTCGGTGAGCAAATGAAGACCCTTTGAAGTCATATTGCATGGTACCCATTCCACGGGTTTCAACTACCCAGGTTTAAGGTATTCTTCCTTCAGCTAAAACATGCATGTGGAACCTAGAGTATGATCAACCATGTGATCGGGAGACGTGTTCAAATATGTCTCAGTTTTCGTACCCTGGTCCTCGGGTGCAACATTCCAGACGCTTTACTAACACTCTCCCGACTTGGAGAGTCAGTCCCTTTAACCTCCTGTTTGGCCCAGTTTGCAATTTCTGCGGAAGATGAACAGGAATAGCGAGAACCAATGAGAGACTAGCTGGAGGTGTCTGGACGGGCAAATTTAACTCTCATTTCCCACCAGGAAGAGGAAATAAGCAAAGGCTCAGCGTGCCGTGCCGGAACCAGATTAGGGCCTGAAGCCATCCTGCGGTGTTGCGGCCAGCTCACAAGAAAACGAGTTGAAGAAAGGAGCTCAGGGGCACTGTAATTCACAAACCTGCAGAGTTATAAATGACAACTATCGTCCAAAAATATACTGAAGTAAGGCTGCCAAGAGGACTTGAAAGCGGGGCAGAATTGCAGGAAACCGATTTCAGGAGGTAGACTGGAATTGCATTGAAAGCATAGGAAAAGAGGCAGAACGTCCACAATGATGCACTTGGCCAAAAAGGGCGTATGCGTTTTTTCCTGAATATATTCAGGAAAAAACGCATACGCCCTTTTTGGCCAACCAAGCAAGCTTGCAAAGGAAATCTGCACTACAATGAAGTCTCACTTCCCCCCGGTCAAAAGGGCCATCTGAAAAAAGTGTAAAATCCAGAAAGGCAGGACAGGCCATGGAGAACTGGGAGCCTTGTTATGCTGATGGGCGGGATGTAAACTGCCAACAGACACTCGGGAGAAGTGTATGGTGTTTCCTGAAACATCTAAAAAACAAAGCAACAGAGCCTAGGGCACTTCCACTTATGGTCCTATAGCTTAGGGAAATTAAAATCAAAAAGACACAGCCACCCCAATGTTTGGGACGCCTCTGTTTACAAGAACCTCGTTTACCGTACAAGTTCAATATCACAGAAAGTGAAAAATGGATAAAGAACTTGTGGTACTTACGTACAATGCAGTATCACTCAGCAGTGAAATCTATGTCATCAGGCCCGTAGCAGCACAATGAGTGGATTCAGGTACGATGATTCTAACTGAAATAAGTCACACAGAAAAAGAAACATCATAAGATATCAGTAATACACGGAATGTAAACTTGGCTACACAGGAACTGAATTACAGAACAGAACAGGGTCTCAAATTTAGAAAACCAACTTATGCTTGTTTAAGGGTAAAGGTGAGTTGGGGTGCTGCATAAAACCAGAGATTGAAATGAGCACAGATAAAGTTCCTTAAGCCAAATATGGAATAGACAAGAGCTACTCCTTGCTCAACGAAATGGACTCAACACCGCATATTAAACGCCTAAGAATGTACCTGACTCTTAAGTATCTTAAAACCTATGGATTGCTATGTCTCCGAAAGAGAATCAAGCATGTGTACAGGGACATAAACGCAGCAGTGATAGGATTGGAGAGGTTCGGTGAGCAAATGAAGACCCTTTGAAGTCATATTGCATGGTACCCATTCCACGGGTTTCAACTACCCAGGTTTAAGGTATTCTTCCTTCAGCTAAAACATGCATGTGGAACCTAGAGTATGATCAACCATGTGATCGGGAGACGTGTTCAAATATGTCTCAGTTTTCGTACCCTGGTACTCGGGTGCAACATTCCAGACGCTTTACTAACACTCTCCCGACTTGGAGAGTCAGTCCCTTTAACCTCCTGTTTGGCCCAGTTTGCAATTTCTGCGGAAGATGAACAGGAATAGCGAGAACCAATGAGAGACTAGCTGGAGGTGTCTGGACGGGCAAATTTAACTCTCATTTCCCACCAGGAAGAGGAAATAACCAAAGGCTCAGCGTGCCGTGCCGGAACCAGATTAGGGCCTGAAGCCATCCTGCGGTGTTGCGGCCAGCTCACAAGAAAACGAGTTGAAGAAAGGAGCTCAGGGGCACTGTAATTCACAAACCTGCAGAGTTATAAATGACAACTATCGTCCAAAAATATACTGAAGTAAGGCTGCCAAGAGGACTTGAAAGCGGGGCAGAATTGCAGGAAACCGATTTCAGGAGGTAGACTGGAATTGCATTGAAAGCATAGGAAAAGAGGCAGAACGTCCACAATGATGCACTTGGCCAAAAAGGGCGTATGCGTTTTTTCCTGAATATATTCAGGAAAAAACGCATACGCCCTTTTTGGCCAACCAAGCAAGCTTGCAAAGGAAATCTGCACTACAATGAAGTCTCACTTCCCCCCGGTCAAAAGGGCCATCTGAAAAAAGTGTAAAATCCAGAAAGGCAGGACAGGCCATGGAGAACTGGGAGCCTTGTTATGCTGATGGGCGGGATGTAAACTGCCAACAGACACTCGGGAGAAGTGTATGGTGTTTCCTGAAACATCTAAAAAACAAAGCAACAGAGCCTAGGGCACTTCCACTTATGGTCCTATAGCTTAGGGAAATTAAAATCAAAAAGACACAGCCACCCCAATGTTTGGGACGCCTCTGTTTACAAGAACCTCGTTTACCGTACAAGTTCAATATCACAGAAAGTGAAAAATGGATAAAGAACTTGTGGTACTTACGTACAATGCAGTATCACTCAGCAGTGAAATCTATGTCATCAGGCCCGTAGCAGCACAATGAGTGGATTCAGGTACGATGATTCTAACTGAAATAAGTCACACAGAAAAAGAAACATCATAAGATATCAGTAATACACGGAATGTAAACTTGGCTACACAGGAACTGAATTACAGAACAGAACAGGGTCTCAAATTTAGAAAACCAACTTATGCTTGTTTAAGGGTAAAGGTGAGTTGGGGTGCTGCATAAAACCAGAGATTGAAATGAGCACAGATAAAGTTCCTTAAGCCAAATATGGAATAGACAAGAGCTACTCCTTGCTCAACGAAATGGACTCAACACCGCATATTAAACGCCTAAGAATGTACCTGACTCTTAAGTATCTTAAAACGTATGGATTGCTATGTCTCCGAAAGAGAATCAAGCATGTGTACAGGGACATAAACGCAGAAGTGATAGGATTGGAGAGGTTCGGTGAGCAAATGAAGACCCTTTGAAGTCATATTGCATGGTACCCATTCCACGGGTTTCAACTACCCAGGTTTAAGGTATTCTTCCTTCAGCTAAAACATGCATGTGGAACCTAGAGTATGATCAACCATGTGATCGGGAGACGTGTTCAAATATGTCTCAGTTTTCGTACCCTGGTACTCGGGTGCAACATTCCAGACGCTTTACTAACACTCTCCCGACTTGGAGAGTCAGTCCCTTTAACCTCCTGTTTGGCCCAGTTTGCAATTTCTGCGGAAGATGAACAGGAATAGCGAGAACCAATGAGAGACTAGCTGGAGGTGTCTGGACGGGCAAATTTAACTCTCATTTCCCACCAGGAAGAGGAAATAACCAAAGGCTCAGCGTGCCGTGCCGGAACCAGATTAGGGCCTGAAGCCATCCTGCGGTGTTGCGGCCAGCTCACAAGAAAGCGAGTTGAAGAAAGGAGCTCAGGGGCACTGTAATTCACAAACCTGCAGAGTTATAAATGACAGCTATCGTCCAAAAATATACTGAAGTAAGGCTGCCAAGAGGACTTGAAAGCGGGGCAGAATTGCAGGAAACCGATTTCAGGAGGTAGAGGGGAATTGCTTTGAAAGCATAGGAAAAGAGGCAAAACGTCCACAATGATGCACTTGGCCAAAAAGGGCGTATGCGTTTTTTCCTGAATATATTCAGGAAAAAACGCATACGCCCTTTTTGGCCAACCAAGCAAGCTTGCAAAGGAAATCTGCACTACAATGAAGTCTCACTTCCCGCCGGTCAAAAGGGCCATCTGAAAAAAGTGTAAAATCCAGAAAGGCAGGACAGGCCATGGAGAACTGGGAGCCTTGTTATGCTGATGGGCGGGATGTAAACTGCCAACAGACACTCGGGAGAAGTGTATGGTGTTTCCTGAAACATCTAAAAAACAAAGCAACAGAGCCTAGGGCACTTCCACTTATGGTCCTATAGCTTAGGGAAATTAAAATCAAAAAGACACAGCCACCCCAATGTTTGGGACGCCTCTGTTTACAAGAACCTCGTTTACCGTACAAGTTCAATATCACAGAAAGTGAAAAATGGATAAAGAACTTGTGGTACTTACGTACAATGCAGTATCACTCAGCAGTGAAATCTATGTCATCAGGCCCGTAGCAGCACAATGAGTGGATTCAGGTACGATGATTCTAACTGAAATAAGTCACACAGAAAAAGAAACATCATAAGATATCAGTAATACATGGAATGTAAACTTGGCTACACAGGAACTGAATTACAGAACAGAACAGGGTCTCAAATTTAGAAAACCAACTTATGCTTGTTTAAGGGTAAAGGTGAGTTGGGGTGCTGCATAAAACCAGAGATTGAAATGAGCACAGATAAAGTTCCTTAAGCCAAATATGGAATAGACAAGAGCTACTCCTTGCTCAACGAAATGGACTCAACACCGCATATTAAACGCCTAAGAATGTACCTGACTCTTAAGTATCTTAAAACCTATGGATTGCTATGTCTCCGAAAGAGAATCAAGCATGTGTACAGGGACATAAACGCAGCAGTGATAGGATTGGAGAGGTTCGGTGAGCAAATGAAGACCCTTTGAAGTCATATTGCATGGTACCCATTCCACGGGTTTCAACTACCCAGGTTTAAGGTATTCTTCCTTCAGCTAAAACATGCATGTGGAACCTAGAGTATGATCAACCATGTGATCGGGAGACGTGTTCAAATATGTCTCAGTTTTCGTACCCTGGTACTCGGGTGCAACATTCCAGACGCTTTACTAACACTCTCCCGACTTGGAGAGTCAGTCCCTTTAACCTCCTGTTTGGCCCAGTTTGCAATTTCTGCGGAAGATGAACAGGAATAGCGAGAACCAATGAGAGACTAGCTGGAGGTGTCTGGACGGGCAAATTTAACTCTCATTTCCCACCAGGAAGAGGAAATAACCAAAGGCTCAGCGTGCCGTGCCGGAACCAGATTAGGGCCTGAAGCCATCCTGCGGTGTTGCGGCCAGCTCACAAGAAAACGAGTTGAAGAAAGGAGCTCAGGGGCACTGTAATTCACAAACCTGCAGAGTTATAAATGACAACTATCGTCCAAAAATATACTGAAGTAAGGCTGCCAAGAGGACTTGAAAGCGGGGCAGAATTGCAGGAAACCGATTTCAGGAGGTAGACTGGAATTGCATTGAAAGCATAGGAAAAGAGGCAGAACGTCCACAATGATGCACTTGGCCAAAAAGGGCGTATGCGTTTTTTCCTGAATATATTCAGGAAAGAACGCATACGCCCTTTTTGGCCAACCAAGCAAGCTTGCAAAGGAAATCTGCACTACAATGAAGTCTCACTTCCCCCCGGTCAAAAGGGCCATCTGAAAAAAGTGTAAAATCCAGAAAGGCAGGACAGGCCATGGAGAACTGGGAGCCTTGTTATGCTGATGGGCGGGATGTAAACTGCCAACAGACACTCGGGAGAAGTGTATGGTGTTTCCTGAAACATCTAAAAAACAAAGCAACAGAGCCTAGGGCACTTCCACTTATGGTCCTATAGCTTAGGGAAATTAAAATCAAAAAGACACAGCCACCCCAATGTTTGGGACGCCTCTGTTTACAAGAACCTCGTTTACGGTACAAGTTCAATATCACAGAAAGTGAAAAATGGATAAAGAACTTGTGGTACTTACGTACAATGCAGTATCACTCAGCAGTGAAATCTATGTCATCAGGCCCGTAGCGGCACAATGAGTGGATTCAGGTACGATGATTCTAACTGAAATAAGTCACACAGAAAAAGAAACATCATAAGATATCAGTAATACACGGAATGTAAACTTGGCTACACAGGAACTGAATTACAGAACAGAACAGGGTCTCAAATTTAGAAAACCAACTTATGCTTGTTTAAGGGTAAAGGTGAGTTGGGGTGCTGCATAAAACCAGAGATTGAAATGAGCACAGATAAAGTTCCTTAAGCCAAATATGGAATAGACAAGAGCTACTCCTTGCTCAACGAAATGGACTCAACACCGCATATTAAACGCCTAAGAATGTACCTGACTCTTAAGTATCTTAAAACCTATGGATTGCTATGTCTCCGAAAGAGAATCAAGCATGTGTACAGGGACATAAACGCAGCAGTGATAGGATTGGAGAGGTTCGGTGAGCAAATGAAGACCCTTTGAAGTCATATTGCATGGTACCCATTCCACGGGTTTCAACTACCCAGGTTTAAGGTATTCTTCCTTCAGCTAAAACATGCATGTGGAACCTAGAGTATGATCAACCATGTGATCGGGAGACGTGTTCAAATATGTCTCAGTTTTCGTACCCTGGTACTCGGGTGCAACATTCCAGACACTTTACTAACACTCTCCCGACTTGGAGAGTCAGTCCCTTTAACCTCCTGTTTGGCCCAGTTTGCAATTTCTGCGGAAGATGAACAGGAATAGCGAGAACCAATGAGAGACTAGCTGGAGGTGTCTGGACGGGCAAATTTAACTCTCATTTCCCACCAGGAAGAGGAAATAACCAAAGGCTCAGCGTGCCGTGCCGGAACCAGATTAGGGCCTGAAGCCATCCTGCGGTGTTGCGGCCAGCTCACAAGAAAACGAGTTGAAGAAAGGAGCTCAGGGGCACTGTAATTCACAAACCTGCAGAGTTATAAATGACAACTATCGTCCAAAAATATACTGAAGTAAGGCTGCCAAGAGGACTTGAAAGCGGGGCAGAATTGCAGGAAACCGATTTCAGGAGGTAGACTGGAATTGCATTGAAAGCATAGGAAAAGAGGCAGAACGTCCACAATGATGCACTTGGCCAAAAAGGGCGTATGCGTTTTTTCCTGAATATATTCAGGAAAAAACGCATACGCCCTTTTTGGCCAACCAAGCAAGCTTGCAAAGGAAATCTGCACTACAATGAAGTCTCACTTCCCCCCGGTCAAAAGGGCCATCTGAAAAAAGTGTAAAATCCAGAAAGGCAGGACAGGCCATGGAGAACTGGGAGCCTTGTTATGCTGATGGGCGGGATGTAAACTGCCAACAGACACTCGGGAGAAGTGTATGGTGTTTCCTGAAACATCTAAAAAACAAAGCAACAGAGCCTAGGGCACTTCCACTTATGGTCCTATAGCTTAGGGAAATTAAAATCAAAAAGACACAGCCACCCCAATGTTTGGGACGCCTCTGTTTACAAGAACCTCGTTTACCGTACAAGTTCAATATCACAGAAAGTGAAAAATGGATAAAGAACTTGTGGTACTTACGTACAATGCAGTATCACTCAGCAGTGAAATCTATGCCATCAGGCCCGTAGCAGCACAATGAGTGGATTCAGGTACGATGATTCTAACTGAAATAAGTCACACAGAAAAAGAAACATCATAAGATATCAGTAATACACGGAATGTAAACTTGGCTACACAGGAACTGAATTACAGAACAGAACAGGGTCTCAAATTTAGAAAACCAACTTATGCTTGTTTAAGGGTAAAGGTGAGTTGGGGTGCTGCATAAAACCAGAGATTGAAATGAGCACAGATAAAGTTCCTTAAGCCAAATATGGAATAGACAAGAGCTACTCCTTGCTCAACGAAATGGACTCAACACCGCATATTAAACGCCTAAGAATGTACCTGACTCTTAAGTATCTTAAAACCTATGGATTGCTATGTCTCCGAAAGAGAATCAAGCATGTGTACAGGGACATAAACGCAGCAGTGATAGGATTGGAGAGGTTCGGTGAGCAAATGAAGACCCTTTGAAGTCATATTGCATGGTACCCATTCCACGGGTTTCAACTACCCAGGTTTAAGGTATTCTTCCTTCAGCTAAAACATGCATGTGGAACCTAGAGTATGATCAACCATGTGATCGGGAGACGTGTTCAAATATGTCTCAGTTTTCGTACCCTGGTACTCGGGTGCAACATTCCAGACGCTTTACTAACACTCTCCCGACTTGGAGAGTCAGTCCCTTTAACCTCCTGTTTGGCCCAGTTAGCAATTTCTGCGGAAGATGAACAGGAATAGCGAGAACCAATGAGAGACTAGCTGGAGGTGTCTGGACGGGCAAATTTAACTCTCATTTCCCACCAGGAAGAGGAAATAACCAAAGGCTCAGCGTGCCGTGCCGGAACCAGATTAGGGCCTGAAGCCATCCTGCGGTGTTGCGGCCAGCTCACAAGAAAACGAGTTGAAGAAAGGAGCTCAGGGGCACTGTAATTCACAAACCTGCAGAGTTATAAATGACAGCTATCGTCCAAAAATATACTGAAGTAAGGCTGCCAAGAGGACTTGAAAGCGGGGCAGAATTGCAGGAAACCGATTTCAGGAGGTAGACTGGAATTGCATTGAAAGCATAGGAAAAGAGGCAGAACGTCCACAATGATGCACTTGGCCAAAAAGGGCGTATGCGTTTTTTCCTGAATATATTCAGGAAAAAACGCATACGCCCTTTTTGGCCAACCAAGCAAGCTTGCAAAGGAAATCTGCACTACAATGAAGTCTCACTTCCCCCCGGTCAAAAGGGCCATCTGAAAAAAGTGTAAAATCCAGAAAGGCAGGACAGGCCATGGAGAACTGGGAGCCTTGTTATGCTGATGGGCGGGATGTAAACTGCCAACAGACACTCGGGAGAAGTGTATGGTGTTTCCTGAAACATCTAAAAAACAAAGCAACAGAGCCTAGGGCACTTCCACTTATGGTCCTATAGCTTAGGGAAATTAAAATCAAAAAGACACAGCCACCCCAATGTTTGGGACGCCTCTGTTTACAAGAACCTCGTTTACCGTACAAGTTCAATATCACAGAAAGTGAAAAATGGATAAAGAACTTGTGGTACTTACGTACAATGCAGTATCACTCAGCAGTGAAATCTATGTCATCAGGCCCGTAGCAGCACAATGAGTGGATTCAGGTACGATGATTCTAACTGAAATAAGTCACACAGAAAAAGAAACATCATAAGATATCAGTAATACACGGAATGTAAACTTGGCTACACAGGAACTGAATTACAGAACAGAACAGGGTCTCAAATTTAGAAAACCAACTTATGCTTGTTTAAGGGTAAAGGTGAGTTGGGGTGCTGCATAAAACCAGAGATTGAAATGAGCACAGATAAAGTTCCTTAAGCCAAATATGGAATAGACAAGAGCTACTCCTTGCTCAACGAAATGGACTCAACACCGCATATTAAACGCCTAAGAATGTACCTGACTCTTAAGTATCTTAAAACGTATGGATTGCTATGTCTCCGAAAGAGAATCAAGCATGTGTACAGGGACATAAACGCAGCAGTGATAGGATTGGAGAGGTTCGGTGAGCAAATGAAGACCCTTTGAAGTCATATTGCATGGTACCCATTCCACGGGTTTCAACTACCCAGGTTTAAGGTATTCTTCCTTCAGCTAAAACATGCATGTGGAACCTAGAGTATGATCAACCATGTGATCGGGAGACGTGTTCAAATATGTCTCAGTTTTCGTACCCTGGTCCTCGGGTGCAACATTCCAGACGCTTTACTAACACTCTCCCGACTTGGAGAGTCAGTCCCTTTAACCTCCTGTTTGGCCCAGTTTGCAATTTCTGCGGAAGATGAACAGGAATAGCGAGAACCAATGAGAGACTAGCTGGAGGTGTCTGGACGGGCAAATTTAACTCTCATTTCCCACCAGGAAGAGGAAATAACCAAAGGCTCAGCGTGCCGTGCCGGAACCAGATTAGGGCCTGAAGCCATCCTGCGGTGTTGCGGCCAGCTCACAAGAAAACGAGTTGAAGAAAGGAGCTCAGGGGCACTGTAATTCACAAACCTGCAGAGTTATAAATGACAGCTATCGTCCAAAAATATACTGAAGTAAGGCTGCCAAGAGGACTTGAAAGCGGGGCAGAATTGCAGGAAACCGATTTCAGGAGGTAGACTGGAATTGCATTGAAAGCATAGGAAAAGAGGCAGAACGTCCACAATGATGCACTTGGCCAAAAAGGGCGTATGCGTTTTTTCCTGAATATATTCAGGAAAAAACGCATACGCCCTTTTTGGCCAACCAAGCAAGCTTGCAAAGGAAATCTGCACTACAATGAAGTCTCACTTCCCCCCGGTCAAAAGGGCCATCTGAAAAAAGTGTAAAATCCAGAAAGGCAGGACAGGCCATGGAGAACTGGGAGCCTTGTTATGCTGATGGGCGGGATGTAAACTGCCAACAGACACTCGGGAGAAGTGTATGGTGTTTCCTGAAACATCTAAAAAACAAAGCAACAGAGCCTAGGGCACTTCCACTTATGGTCCTATAGCTTAGGGAAATTAAAATCAAAAAGACACAGCCACCCCAATGTTTGGGACGCCTCTGTTTACAAGAACCTCGTTTACCGTACAAGTTCAATATCACAGAAAGTGAAAAATGGATAAAGAACTTGTGGTACTTACGTACAATGCAGTATCGCTCAGCAGTGAAATCTATGTCATCAGGCCCGTAGCAGCACAATGAGTGGATTCAGGTACGATGATTCTAACTGAAATAAGTCACACAGAAAAAGAAACATCATAAGATATCAGTAATACACGGAATGTAAACTTGGCTACACAGGAACTGAATTACAGAACAGAACAGGGTCTCAAATTTAGAAAACCAACTTATGCTTGTTTAAGGGTAAAGGTGAGTTGGGGTGCTGCATAAAACCAGAGATTGAAATGAGCACAGATAAAGTTCCTTAAGCCAAATATGGAATAGACAAGAGCTACTCCTTGCTCAACGAAATGGACTCAACACCGCATATTAAACGCCTAAGAATGTACCTGACTCTTAAGTATCTTAAAACCTATGGATTGCTATGTCTCCGAAAGAGAATCAAGCATGTGTACAGGGACATAAACGCAGCAGTGATAGGATTGGAGAGGTTCGGTGAGCAAATGAAGACCCTTTGAAGTCATATTGCATGGTACCCATTCCACGGGTTTCAACTACCCAGGTTTAAGGTATTCTTCCTTCAGCTAAAACATGCATGTGGAACCTAGAGTATGATCAACCATGTGATCGGGAGACGTGTTCAAATATGTCTCAGTTTTCGTACCCTGGTACTCGGGTGCAACATTCCAGACGCTTTACTAACACTCTCCCGACTTGGAGAGTCAGTCCCTTTAACCTCCTGTTTGGCCCAGTTTGCAATTTCTGCGGAAGATGAACAGGAATAGCGAGAACCAATGAGAGACTAGCTGGAGGTGTCTGGACGGGCAAATTTAACTCTCATTTCCCACCAGGAAGAGGAAATAAGCAAAGGCTCAGCGTGCCGTGCCGGAACCAGATTAGGGCCTGAAGCCATCCTGCGGTGTTGCGGCCAGCTCACAAGAAAACGAGTTGAAGAAAGGAGCTCAGGGGCACTGTAATTTACAAACCTGCAGAGTTATAAATGACAGCTATCGTCCAAAAATATACTGAAGTAAGGCTGCCAAGAGGACTTGAAAGCGGGGCAGAATTGCAGGAAACCGATTTCAGGAGGTAGACTGGAATTGCATTGAAAGCATAGGAAAAGAGGTAGAACGTCCACAATGATGCACTTGGCCAAAAAGGGCGTATGCGTTTTTTCCTGAATATATTCAGGAAAGAACGCATACGCCCTTTTTGGCCAACCAAGCAAGCTTGCAAAGGAAATCTGCACTACAATGAAGTCTCACTTCCCCCCGGTCAAAAGGGCCATCTGAAAAAAGTGTAAAATCCAGAAAGGCAGGACAGGCCATGGAGAACTGGGAGCCTTGTTATGCTGATGGGCGGGATGTAAACTGCCAACAGACACTCGGGAGAAGTGTATGGTGTTTCCTGAAACATCTAAAAAACAAAGCAACAGAGCCTAGGCCACTTCCACTTATGGTCCTATAGCTTAGGGAAATTAAAATCAAAAAGACACAGCCACCCCAAAGTTTGGGACGCCTCTGTTTACAAGAACCTCGTTTACCGTACAAGTTCAATATCACAGAAAGTGAAAAATGGATAAAGAACTTGTGGTACTTACGTACAATGCAGTATCACTCAGCAGTGAAATCTATGTCATCAGGCCCGTAGCAGCACAATGAGTGGATTCAGGTACGATGATTCTAACTGAAATAAGTCACACAGAAAAAGAAACATCATAAGATATCAGTAATACACGGAATGTAAACTTGGCTACACAGGAACTGAATTACAGAACAGAACAGGGTCTCAAATTTAGAAAACCAACTTATGCTTGCTTAAGGGGAAAGGTGAGTTGGGGTGCTGCATAAAACCAGAGATTGAAATGAGCACAGATAAAGTTCCTTAAGCCAAATATGGAATAGACAAGAGCTACTCCTTGCTCAACGAAATGGACTCAACACCGCATATTAAACGCCTAAGAATGTACCTGACTCTTAAGTATCTTAAAACCTATGGATTGCTATGTCTCCGAAAGAGAATCAAGCATGTGTACAGGGACATAAACGCAGCAGTGATAGGATTGGAGAGGTTCGGTGAGCAAATGAAGACCCTTTGAAGTCATATTGCATGGTACCCATTCCACGGGTTTCAACTACCCAGGTTTAAGGTATTCTTCCTTCAGCTAAAACATGCATGTGGAACCTAGAGTATGATCAACCATGTGATCGGGAGACGTGTTCAAATATGTCTCAGTTTTCGTACCCTGGTACTCGGCTGCAACATTCCAGACGCTTTACTAACACTCTCCCGACTTGGAGAGTCAGTCCCTTTAACCTCCTGTTTGGCCCAGTTTGCAATTTCTGCGGAAGATGAACAGGAATAGCGAGAACCAATGAGAGACTAGCTGGAGGTGTCTGGACGGGCAAATTTAACTCTCATTTCCCACCAGGAAGAGGAAATAACCAAAGGCTCAGCGTGCCGTGCCGGAACCAGATTAGGGCCTGAAGCCATCCTGCGGTGTTGCGGCCAGCTCACAAGAAAGCGAGTTGAAGAAAGGAGCTCAGGGGCACTGTAATTCACAAACCTGCAGAGTTATAAATGACAGCTATCGTCCAAAAATATACTGAAGTAAGGCTGCCAAGAGGACTTGAAAGCGGGGCAGAATTGCAGGAAACCGATTTCAGGAGGTAGACTGGAATTGCATTGAAAGCATAGGAAAAGAGGCAGAACGTCCACAATGATGCACTTGGCCAAAAAGGGCGTATGCGTTTTTTCCTGAATATATTCAGGAAAGAACGCATACGCCCTTTTTGGCCAACCAAGCAAGCTTGCAAAGGAAATCTGCACTACAATGAAGTCTCACTTCCCCCCGGTCAAAAGGGCCATCTGAAAAAAGTGTAAAATCCAGAAAGGCAGGACAGGCCATGGAGAACTGGGAGCCTTGTTATGCTGATGGGCGGGATGTAAACTGCCAACAGACACTCGGGAGAAGTGTATGGTGTTTCCTGAAACATCTAAAAAACAAAGCAACAGAGCCTAGGCCACTTCCACTTATGGTCCTATAGCTTAGGGAAATTAAAATCAAAAAGACACAGCCACCCCAAAGTTTGGGACGCCTCTGTTTACAAGAACCTCGTTTACCGTACAAGTTCAATATCACAGAAAGTGAAAAATGGATAAAGAACTTGTGGTACTTACGTACAATGCAGTATCACTCAGCAGTGAAATCTATGTCATCAGGCCCGTAGCAGCACAATGAGTGGATTCAGGTACGATGATTCTAACTGAAATAAGTCACACAGAAAAAGAAACATCATAAGATATCAGTAATACACGGAATGTAAACTTGGCTACACAGGAACTGAATTACAGAACAGAACAGGGTCTCAAATTTAGAAAACCAACTTATGCTTGTTTAAGGGGAAAGGTGAGTTGGGGTGCTGCATAAAACCAGAGATTGAAATGAGCACAGATAAAGTTCCTTAAGCCAAATATGGAATAGACAAGAGCTACTCCTTGCTCAACGAAATGGACTCAACACCGCATATTAAACGCCTAAGAATGTACCTGACTCTTAAGTATCTTAAAACCTATGGATTGCTATGTCTCCGAAAGAGAATCAAGCATGTGTACAGGGACATAAACGCAGCAGTGATAGGATTGGAGAGGTTCGGTGAGCAAATGAAGACCCTTTGAAGTCATATTGCATGGTACCCATTCCACGGGTTTCAACTACCCAGGTTTAAGGTATTCTTCCTTCAGCTAAAACATGCATGTGGAACCTAGAGTATGATCAACCATGTGATCGGGAGACGTGTTCAAATATGTCTCAGTTTTCGTACCCTGGTACTCGGGTGCAACATTCCAGACGCTTTACTAACACTCTCCCGACTTGGAGAGTCAGTCCCTTTAACCTCCTGTTTGGCCCAGTTTGCAATTTCTGCGGAAGATGAACAGGAATAGCGAGAACCAATGAGGGACTAGCTGGAGGTGTCTGGACGGGCAAATTTAACTCTCATTTCCCACCAGGAAGAGGAAATAACCAAAGGCTCAGCGTGCCGTGCCGGAACCAGATTAGGGCCTGAAGCCATCCTGCGGTGTTGCGGCCAGCTCACAAGAAAACGAGTTGAAGAAAGGAGCTCAGGGGCACTGTAATTCACAAACCTGCAGAGTTATAAATGACAACTATCGTCCAAAAATATACTGAAGTAAGGCTGCCAAGAGGACTTGAAAGCGGGGCAGAATTGCAGGAAACCGATTTCAGGAGGTAGACTGGAATTGCATTGAAAGCATAGGAAAAGAGGCAGAACGTCCACAATGATGCACTTGGCCAAAAAGGGCGTATGCGTTTTTTCCTGAATATATTCAGGAAAGAACGCATACGCCCTTTTTGGCCAACCAAGCAAGCTTGCAAAGGAAATCTGCACTACAATGAAGTCTCACTTCCCCCCGGTCAAAAGGGCCATCTGAAAAAAGTGTAAAATCCAGAAAGGCAGGACAGGCCATGGAGAACTGGGAGCCTTGTTATGCTGATGGGCGGGATGTAAACTGCCAACAGACACTCGGGAGAAGTGTATGGTGTTTCCTGAAACATCTAAAAAACAAAGCAACAGAGCCTAGGGCACTTCCACTTATGGTCCTATAGCTTAGGGAAATTAAAATCAAAAAGACACAGCCACCCCAATGTTTGGGACGCCTCTGTTTACAAGAACCTCGTTTACCGTACAAGTTCAATATCACAGAAAGTGAAAAATGGATAAAGAACTTGTGGTACTTACGTACAATGCAGTATCACTCAGCAGTGAAATCTATGTCATCAGGCCCGTAGCAGCACAATGAGTGGATTCAGGTACGATGATTCTAACTGAAATAAGTCACACAGAAAAAGAAACATCATAAGATATCAGTAATACACGGAATGTAAACTTGGCTACACAGGAACTGAATTACAGAACAGAACAGGGTCTCAAATTTAGAAAACCAACTTATGCTTGTTTAAGGGTAAAGGTGAGTTGGGGTGCTGCATAAAACCAGAGATTGAAATGAGCACAGATAAAGTTCCTTAAGCCAAATATGGAATAGACAAGAGCTACTCCTTGCTCAACGAAATGGACTCAACACCGCATATTAAACGCCTAAGAATGTACCTGACTCTTAAGTATCTTAAAACGTATGGATTGCTATGTCTCCGAAAGAGAATCAAGCATGTGTACAGGGACATAAACGCAGAAGTGATAGGATTGGAGAGGTTCGGTGAGCAAATGAAGACCCTTTGAAGTCATATTGCATGGTACCCATTCCACGGGTTTCAACTACCCAGGTTTAAGGTATTCTTCCTTCAGCTAAAACATGCATGTGGAACCTAGAGTATGATCAACCATGTGATCGGGAGACGTGTTCAAATATGTCTCAGTTTTCGTACCCTGGTACTCGGGTGCAACATTCCAGACGCTTTACTAACACTCTCCCGACTTGGAGAGTCAGTCCCTTTAACCTCCTGTTTGGCCCAGTTTGCAATTTCTGCGGAAGATGAACAGGAATAGCGAGAACCAATGAGAGACTAGCTGGAGGTGTCTGGACGGGCAAATTTAACTCTCATTTCCCACCAGGAAGAGGAAATAAGCAAAGGCTCAGCGTGCCGTGCCGGAACCAGATTAGGGCCTGAAGCCATCCTGCGGTGTTGCGGCCAGCTCACAAGAAAACGAGTTGAAGAAAGGAGCTCAGGGGCACTGTAATTTACAAACCTGCAGAGTTATAAATGACAGCTATCGTCCAAAAATATACTGAAGTAAGGCTGCCAAGAGGACTTGAAAGCGGGGCAGAATTGCAGGAAACCGATTTCAGGAGGTAGACTGGAATTGCATTGAAAGCATAGGAAAAGAGGTAGAACGTCCACAATGATGCACTTGGCCAAAAAGGGCGTATGCGTTTTTTCCTGAATATATTCAGGAAAGAACGCATACGCCCTTTTTGGCCAACCAAGCAAGCTTGCAAAGGAAATCTGCACTACAATGAAGTCTCACTTCCCCCCGGTCAAAAGGGCCATCTGAAAAAAGTGTAAAATCCAGAAAGGCAGGACAGGCCATGGAGAACTGGGAGCCTTGTTATGCTGATGGGCGGGATGTAAACTGCCAACAGACACTCGGGAGAAGTGTATGGTGTTTCCTGAAACATCTAAAAAACAAAGCAACAGAGCCTAGGCCACTTCCACTTATGGTCCTATAGCTTAGGGAAATTAAAATCAAAAAGACACAGCCACCCCAAAGTTTGGGACGCCTCTGTTTACAAGAACCTCGTTTACCGTACAAGTTCAATATCACAGAAAGTGAAAAATGGATAAAGAACTTGTGGTACTTACGTACAATGCAGTATCACTCAGCAGTGAAATCTATGTCATCAGGCCCGTAGCAGCACAATGAGTGGATTCAGGTACGATGATTCTAACTGAAATAAGTCACACAGAAAAAGAAACATCATAAGATATCAGTAATACACGGAATGTAAACTTGGCTACACAGGAACTGAATTACAGAACAGAACAGGGTCTCAAATTTAGAAAACCAACTTATGCTTGCTTAAGGGGAAAGGTGAGTTGGGGTGCTGCATAAAACCAGAGATTGAAATGAGCACAGATAAAGTTCCTTAAGCCAAATATGGAATAGACAAGAGCTACTCCTTGCTCAACGAAATGGACTCAACACCGCATATTAAACGCCTAAGAATGTACCTGACTCTTAAGTATCTTAAAACCTATGGATTGCTATGTCTCCGAAAGAGAATCAAGCATGTGTACAGGGACATAAACGCAGCAGTGATAGGATTGGAGAGGTTCGGTGAGCAAATGAAGACCCTTTGAAGTCATATTGCATGGTACCCATTCCACGGGTTTCAACTACCCAGGTTTAAGGTATTCTTCCTTCAGCTAAAACATGCATGTGGAACCTAGAGTATGATCAACCATGTGATCGGGAGACGTGTTCAAATATGTCTCAGTTTTCGTACCCTGGTACTCGGCTGCAACATTCCAGACGCTTTACTAACACTCTCCCGACTTGGAGAGTCAGTCCCTTTAACCTCCTGTTTGGCCCAGTTTGCAATTTCTGCGGAAGATGAACAGGAATAGCGAGAACCAATGAGAGACTAGCTGGAGGTGTCTGGACGGGCAAATTTAACTCTCATTTCCCACCAGGAAGAGGAAATAACCAAAGGCTCAGCGTGCCGTGCCGGAACCAGATTAGGGCCTGAAGCCATCCTGCGGTGTTGCGGCCAGCTCACAAGAAAGCGAGTTGAAGAAAGGAGCTCAGGGGCACTGTAATTCACAAACCTGCAGAGTTATAAATGACAGCTATCGTCCAAAAATATACTGAAGTAAGGCTGCCAAGAGGACTTGAAAGCGGGGCAGAATTGCAGGAAACCGATTTCAGGAGGTAGACTGGAATTGCATTGAAAGCATAGGAAAAGAGGCAGAACGTCCACAATGATGCACTTGGCCAAAAAGGGCGTATGCGTTTTTTCCTGAATATATTCAGGAAAGAACGCATACGCCCTTTTTGGCCAACCAAGCAAGCTTGCAAAGGAAATCTGCACTACAATGAAGTCTCACTTCCCCCCGGTCAAAAGGGCCATCTGAAAAAAGTGTAAAATCCAGAAAGGCAGGACAGGCCATGGAGAACTGGGAGCCTTGTTATGCTGATGGGCGGGATGTAAACTGCCAACAGACACTCGGGAGAAGTGTATGGTGTTTCCTGAAACATCTAAAAAACAAAGCAACAGAGCCTAGGCCACTTCCACTTATGGTCCTATAGCTTAGGGAAATTAAAATCAAAAAGACACAGCCACCCCAAAGTTTGGGACGCCTCTGTTTACAAGAACCTCGTTTACCGTACAAGTTCAATATCACAGAAAGTGAAAAATGGATAAAGAACTTGTGGTACTTACGTACAATGCAGTATCACTCAGCAGTGAAATCTATGTCATCAGGCCCGTAGCAGCACAATGAGTGGATTCAGGTACGATGATTCTAACTGAAATAAGTCACACAGAAAAAGAAACATCATAAGATATCAGTAATACACGGAATGTAAACTTGGCTACACAGGAACTGAATTACAGAACAGAACAGGGTCTCAAATTTAGAAAACCAACTTATGCTTGTTTAAGGGGAAAGGTGAGTTGGGGTGCTGCATAAAACCAGAGATTGAAATGAGCACAGATAAAGTTCCTTAAGCCAAATATGGAATAGACAAGAGCTACTCCTTGCTCAACAAAATGGACTCAACACCGCATATTAAACGCCTAAGAATGTACCTGACTCTTAAGTATCTTAAAACCTATGGATTGCTATGTCTCCGAAAGAGAATCAAGCATGTGTACAGGGACATAAACGCAGCAGTGATAGGATTGGAGAGGTTCGGTGAGCAAATGAAGACCCTTTGAAGTCATATTGCATGGTACCCATTCCACGGGTTTCAACTACCCAGGTTTAAGGTATTCTTCCTTCAGCTAAAACATGCATGTGGAACCTAGAGTATGATCAACCATGTGATCGGGAGACGTGTTCAAATATGTCTCAGTTTTCGTACCCTGGTACTCGGGTGCAACATTCCAGACGCTTTACTAACACTCTCCCGACTTGGAGAGTCAGTCCCTTTAACCTCCTGTTTGGCCCAGTTTGCAATTTCTGCGGAAGATGAACAGGAATAGCGAGAACCAATGAGGGACTAGCTGGAGGTGTCTGGACGGGCAAATTTAACTCTCATTTCCCACCAGGAAGAGGAAATAACCAAAGGCTCAGCGTGCCGTGCCGGAACCAGATTAGGGCCTGAAGCCATCCTGCGGTGTTGCGGCCAGCTCACAAGAAAACGAGTTGAAGAAAGGAGCTCAGGGGCACTGTAATTCACAAACCTGCAGAGTTATAAATGACAACTATCGTCCAAAAATATACTGAAGTAAGGCTGCCAAGAGGACTTGAAAGCGGGGCAGAATTGCAGGAAACCGATTTCAGGAGGTAGACTGGAATTGCATTGAAAGCATAGGAAAAGAGGCAGAACGTCCACAATGATGCACTTGGCCAAAAAGGGCGTATGCGTTTTTTCCTGAATATATTCAGGAAAGAACGCATACGCCCTTTTTGGCCAACCAAGCAAGCTTGCAAAGGAAATCTGCACTACAATGAAGTCTCACTTCCCCCCGGTCAAAAGGGCCATCTGAAAAAAGTGTAAAATCCAGAAAGGCAGGACAGGCCATGGAGAACTGGGAGCCTTGTTATGCTGATGGGCGGGATGTAAACTGCCAACAGACACTCGGGAGAAGTGTATGGTGTTTCCTGAAACATCTAAAAAACAAAGCAACAGAGCCTAGGGCACTTCCACTTATGGTCCTATAGCTTAGGGAAATTAAAATCAAAAAGACACAGCCACCCCAATGTTTGGGACGCCTCTGTTTACAAGAACCTCGTTTACCGTACAAGTTCAATATCACAGAAAGTGAAAAATGGATAAAGAACTTGTGGTACTTACGTACAATGCAGTATCACTCAGCAGTGAAATCTATGTCATCAGGCCCGTAGCAGCACAATGAGTGGATTCAGGTACGATGAATCTAACTGAAATAAGTCACACAGAAAAAGAAACATCATAAGATATCAGTAATACACGGAATGTAAACTTGGCTACACAGGAACTGAATTACAGAACAGAACAGGGTCTCAAATTTAGAAAACCAACTTATGCTTGTTTAAGGGTAAAGGTGAGTTGGGGTGCTGCATAAAACCAGAGATTGAAATGAGCACAGATAAAGTTCCTTAAGCCAAATATGGAATAGACAAGAGCTACTCCTTGCTCAACGAAATGGACTCAACACCGCATATTAAACGCCTAAGAATGTACCTGACTCTTAAGTATCTTAAAACCTATGGATTGCTATGTCTCCGAAAGAGAATCAAGCATGTGTACAGGGACATAAACGCAGCAGTGATAGGATTGGAGAGGTTCGGTGAGCAAATGAAGACCCTTTGAAGTCATATTGCATGGTACCCATTCCACGGGTTTCAACTACCCAGGTTTAAGGTATTCTTCCTTCAGCTAAAACATGCATGTGGAACCTAGAGTATGATCAACCATGTGATCGGGAGACGTGTTCAAATATGTCTCAGTTTTCGTACCCTGGTACTCGGGTGCAACATTCCAGACGCTTTACTAACACTCTCCCGACTTGGAGAGTCAGTCCCTTTAACCTCCTGTTTGGCCCAGTTTGCAATTTCTGCGGAAGATGAACAGGAATAGCGAGAACCAATGAGAGACTAGCTGGAGGTGTCTGGACGGGCAAATTTAACTCTCATTTCCCACCAGGAAGAGGAAATAACCAAAGGCTCAGCGTGCCGTGCCGGAACCAGATTAGGGCCTGAAGCCATCCTGCGGTGTTGCGGCCAGCTCACAAGAAAACGAGTTGAAGAAAGGAGCTCAGGGGCACTGTAATTCACAAACCTGCAGAGTTATAAATGACAACTATCGTCCAAAAATATACTGAAGTAAGGCTGCCAAGAGGACTTGAAAGCGGGGCAGAATTGCAGGAAACCGATTTCAGGAGGTAGACTGGAATTGCATTGAAAGCATAGGAAAAGAGGCAGAACGTCCACAATGATGCACTTGGCCAAAAAGGGCGTATGCGTTTTTTCCTGAATATATTCAGGAAAGAACGCATACGCCCTTTTTGGCCAACCAAGCAAGCTTGCAAAGGAAATCTGCACTACAATGAAGTCTCACTTCCCCCCGGTCAAAAGGGCCATCTGAAAAAAGTGTAAAATCCAGAAAGGCAGGACAGGCCATGGAGAACTGGGAGCCTTGTTATGCTGATGGGCGGGATGTAAACTGCCAACAGACACTCGGGAGAAGTGTATGGTGTTTCCTGAAACATCTAAAAAACAAAGCAACAGAGCCTAGGGCACTTCCACTTATGGTCCTATAGCTTAGGGAAATTAAAATCAAAAAGATACAGCCACCCCAATGTTTGGGACACCTCTGTTTACAAGAACCTCGTTTACCGTACAAGTTCAATATCACAGAAAGTGAAAAATGGATAAAGAACTTGTGGTACTTACGTACAATGCAGTATCGCTCAGCAGTGAAATCTATGCCATCAGGCCCGTAGCAGCACAATGAGTGGATTCAGGTACGATGATTCTAACTGAAATAAGTCACACAGAAAAAGAAACATCATAAGATATCAGTAATACACGGAATGTAAACTTGGCTACACAGGAACTGAATTACAGAACAGAACAGGGTCTCAAATTTAGAAAACCAACTTATGCTTGTTTAAGGGTAAAGGTGAGTTGGGGTGCTGCATAAAACCAGAGATTGAAATGAGCACAGATAAAGTTCCTTAAGCAAAATATGGAATAGACAAGAGCTACTCCTTGCTCAACGAAATGGACTCAACACCGCATATTAAACGCCTAAGAATGTACCTGACTCTTAAGTATCGTAAAACCTATGGATTGCTATGTCTCCGAAAGAGAATCAAGCATGTGTACAGGGACATAAACGCAGCAGTGATAGGATTGGAGAGGTTCGGTGAGCAAATGAAGACCCTTTGAAGTCATATTGCATGGTACCCATTCCACGGGTTTCAACTACCCAGGTTTAAGGTATTCTTCCTTCAGCTAAAACATGCATGTGGAACCTAGAGTATGATCAACCATGTGATCGGGAGACGTGTTCAAATATGTCTCAGTTTTCGTACCCTGGTACTCGGGTGCAACATTCCAGACGCTTTACTAACACTCTCCCCACTTGGAGAGTCAGCGCCTTTAACCTCCTGTTTGGCCCAGTTTGCAATTTCTGCGGAAGATGAACAGGAATAGCGAGAACCAATGAGAGACTAGCTGGAGGTGTCTGGACGGGCAAATTTAACTCTCATTTCCCACCAGGAAGAGGAAATAACCAAAGGCTCAGCGTGCCGTGCCGGAACCAGATTAGGGCCTGAAGCCATCCTGCGGTGTTGCGGCCAGCTCACAAGAAAACGAGTTGAAGAAAGGAGCTCAGGGGCACTGTAATTCACAAACCTGCAGAGTTATAAATGACAACTATCGTCCAAAAATATACTGAAGTAAGGCTGCCAAGAGGACTTGAAAGCGGGGCAGAATTGCAGGAAACCGATTTCAGGAGGTAGACTGGAATTGCATTGAAAGCATAGGAAAAGAGGCAGAACGTCCACAATGATGCACTTGGCCAAAAAGGGCGTATGCGTTTTTTCCTGAATATATTCAGGAAAAAACGCATACGCCCTTTTTGGCCAACCAAGCAAGCTTGCAAAGGAAATCTGCACTACAATGAAGTCTCACTTCCCCCCGGTCAAAAGGGCCATCTGAAAAAAGTGTAAAATCCAGAAAGGCAGGACAGGCCATGGAGAACTGGGAGCCTTGTTATGCTGATGGGCGGGATGTAAACTGCCAACAGACACTCGGGAGAAGTGTATGGTGTTTCCTGAAACATCTAAAAAACAAAGCAACAGAGCCTAGGGCACTTCCACTTATGGTCCTATAGCTTAGGGAAATTAAAATCAAAAAGATACAGCCACCCCAATGTTTGGGACACCTCTGTTTACAAGAACCTCGTTTACCGTACAAGTTCAATATCACAGAAAGTGAAAAATGGATAAAGAACTTGTGGTACTTACGTACAATGCAGTATCGCTCAGCAGTGAAATCTATGCCATCAGGCCCGTAGCAGCACAATGAGTGGATTCAGGTACGATGATTCTAACTGAAATAAGTCACACAGAAAAAGAAACATCATAAGATATCAGTAATACACGGAATGTAAACTTGGCTACACAGGAACTGAATTACAGAACAGAACAGGGTCTCAAATTTAGAAAACCAACTTATGCTTGTTTAAGGGTAAAGGTGGGTTGGGGTGCTGCATAAAACCAGAGATTGAAATGAGCACAGATAAAGTTCCTTAAGCCAAATATGGAATAGACAAGAGCTACTCCTTGCTCAACGAAATGGACTCAACACCGCATATTAAACGCCTAAGAATGTACCTGACTCTTAAGTATCTTAAAACCTATGGATTGCTATGTCTCCGAAAGAGAATCAAGCATGTGTACAGGGACATAAACGCAGAAGTGATAGGATTGGAGAGGTTCGGTGAGCAAATGAAGACCCTTTGAAGTCATATTGCATGGTACCCATTCCACGGGTTTCAACTACCCAGGTTTAAGGTATTCTTCCTTCAGCTAAAACATGCATGTGGAACCTAGAGTATGATCAACCATGTGATCGGGAGACGTGTTCAAATATGTCTCAGTTTTCGTACCCTGGTACTCGGGTGCAACATTCCAGACGCTTTACTAACACTCTCCCCACTTGGAGAGTCAGCGCCTTTAACCTCCTGTTTGGCCCAGTTTGCAATTTCTGCGGAAGATGAACAGGAATAGCGAGAACCAATGAGAGACTAGCTGGAGGTGTCTGGACGGGCAAATTTAACTCTCATTTCCCACCAGGAAGAGGAAATAACCAAAGGCTCAGCGTGCCGTGCCGGAACCAGATTAGGGCCTGAAGCCATCCTGCGGTGTTGCGGCCAGCTCACAAGAAAACGAGTTGAAGAAAGGAGCTCAGGGGCACTGTAATTCACAAACCTGCAGAGTTATAAATGACAACTATCGTCCAAAAATATACTGAAGTAAGGCTGCCAAGAGGACTTGAAAGCGGGGCAGAATTGCAGGAAACCGATTTCAGGAGGTAGACTGGAATTGCATTGAAAGCATAGGAAAAGAGGCAGAACGTCCACAATGATGCACTTGGCCAAAAAGGGCGTATGCGTTTTTTCCTGAATATATTCTGGAAAAAACGCATACGCACTTTTTGGCCAACCAAGCAAGCTTGCAAAGGAAATCTGCACTACAATGAAGTCTCACTTCCCCCCGGTCAAAAGGGCCATCTGAAAAAAGTGTAAAATCCAGAAAGGCAGGACAGGCCATGGAGAACTGGGAGCCTTGTTATGCTGATGGGCGGGATGTAAACTGCCAACAGACACTCGGGAGAAGTGTATGGTGTTTCCTGAAACATCTAAAAAACAAAGCAACACAGCCTAGGGCACTTCCACTTATGGTCCTATAGCTTAGGGAAATTAAAATCAAAAAGACACAGCCACCCCAATGTTTGGGACGCCTCTGTTTACAAGAACCTCGTTTACCGTACAAGTTCAATATCACAGAAAGTGAAAAATGGATAAAGAACTTGTGGTACTTACGTACAATGCAGTATCACTCAGCAGTGAAATCTATGTCATCAGGCCCGTAGCAGCACAATGAGTGGATTCAGGTACGATGATTCTAACTGAAATAAGTCACACAGAAAAAGAAACATCATAAGATATCAGTAATACACGGAATGTAAACTTGGCTACACAGGAACTGAATTACAGAACAGAACAGGGTCTCAAATTTAGAAAACCAACTTATGCTTGTTTAAGGGTAAAGGTGAGTTGGGGTGCTGCATAAAACCAGAGATTGAAATGAGCACAGATAAAGTTCCTTAAGCCAAATATGGAATAGACAAGAGCTACTCCTTGCTCAACGAAATGGACTCAACACCGCATATTAAACGCCTAAGAATGTACCTGACTCTTAAGTATCTTAAAACCTATGGATTGCTATGTCTCCGAAAGAGAATCAAGCATGTGTACAGGGACATAAACGCAGCAGTGATAGGATTGGAGAGGTTCGGTGAGCAAATGAAGACCCTTTGAAGTCATATTGCATGGTACCCATTCCACGGGTTTCAACTACCCAGGTTTAAGGTATTCTTCCTTCAGCTAAAACATGCATGTGGAACCTAGAGTATGATCAACCATGTGATCGGGAGACGTGTTCAAATATGTCTCAGTTTTCGTACCCTGGTACTCGGGTGCAACATTCCAGACGCTTTACTAACACTCTCCCCACTTGGAGAGTCAGCGCCTTTAACCTCCTGTTTGGCCCAGTTTGCAATTTCTGCGGAAGATGAACAGGAATAGCGAGAACCAATGAGAGACTAGCTGGAGGTGTCTGGACGGGCAAATTTAACTCTCATTTCCCACCAGGAAGAGGAAATAACCAAAGGCTCAGCGTGCCGTGTCGGAACCAGATTAGGGCCTGAAGCCATCCTGCGGTGTTGCGGCCAGCTCACAAGAAAACGAGTTGAAGAAAGGAGCTCAGGGGCACTGTAATTCACAAACCTGCAGAGTTATAAATGACAACTATCGTCCAAAAATATACTGAAGTAAGGCTGCCAAGAGGACTTGAAAGCGGGACAGAATTGCAGGAAACCGATTTCAGGAGGTAGACTGGAATTGCATTGAAAGCATAGGAAAAGAGGCAGAACGTCCACAATGATGCACTTGGCCAAAAAGGGCGTATGCGTTTTTTCCTGAATATATTCAGGAAAAAACGCATACGCCCTTTTTGGCCAACCAAGCAAGCTTGCAAAGGAAATCTGCACTACAATGAAGTCTCACTTCCCCCCGGTCAAAAGGGCCATCTGAAAAAAGTGTAAAATCCAGAAAGGCAGGACAGGCCATGGAGAACTGGGAGCCTTGTTATGCTGATGGGCGGGATGTAAACTGCCAACAGACACTCGGGAGAAGTGTATGGTGTTTCCTGAAACATCTAAAAAACAAAGCAACAGAGCCTAGGGCACTTCCACTTATGGTCCTATAGCTTAGGGAAATTAAAATCAAAAAGATACAGCCACCCCAATGTTTGGGACGCCTCTGTTTACAAGAACCTCGTTTACCGTACAAGTTCAATATCACAGAAAGTGAAAAATGGATAAAGAACTTGTGGTACTTACGTACAATGCAGTATCACTCAGCAGTGAAATCTATGTCATCAGGCCCGTAGCAGCACAATGAGTGGATTCAGGTACGATGATTCTAACTGAAATAAGTCACACAGAAAAAGAAACATCATAAGATATCAGTAATACACGGAATGTAAACTTGGCTACACAGGAACTGAATTACAGAACAGAACAGGGTCTCAAATTTAGAAAACCAACTTATGCTTGTTTAAGGGTAAAGGTGAGTTGGGGTGCTGCATAAAACCAGAGATTGAAATGAGCACAGATAAAGTTCCTTAAGCCAAATATGGAATAGACAAGAGCTACTCCTTGCTCAACGAAATGGACTCAACACCGCATATTAAACGCCTAAGAATGTACCTGACTCTTAAGTATCTTAAAACCTATGGATTGCTATGTCTCCGAAAGAGAATCAAGCATGTGTACAGGGACATAAACGCAGCAGTGATAGGATTGGAGAGGTTCGGTGAGCAAATGAAGACCCTTTGAAGTCATATTGCATGGTACCCATTCCACGGGTTTCAACTACCCAGGTTTAAGGTATTCTTCCTTCAGCTAAAACATGCATGTGGAACCTAGAGTATGATCAACCATGTGATCGGGAGACGTGTTCAAATATGTCTCAGTTTTCGTACCCTGGTACTCGGGTGCAACATTCCAGACGCTTTACTAACACTCTCCCGACTTGGAGAGTCAGCGCCTTTAACCTCCTGTTTGGCCCAGTTTGCAATTTCTGCGGAAGATGAACAGGAATAGCGAGAACCAATGAGAGACTAGCTGGAGGTGTCTGGACGGGCAAATTTAACTCTCATTTCCCACCAGGAAGAGGAAATAACCAAAGGCTCAGCGTGCCGTGTCGGAACCAGATTAGGGCCTGAAGCCATCCTGCGGTGTTGCGGCCAGCTCACAAGAAAACGAGTTGAAGAAAGGAGCTCAGGGGCACTGTAATTCACAAACCTGCAGAGTTATAAATGACAACTATCGTCCAAAAATATACTGAAGTAAGGCTGCCAAGAGGACTTGAAAGCGGGGCAGAATTGCAGGAAACCGATTTCAGGAGGTAGACTGGAATTGCATTGAAAGCATAGGAAAAGAGGCAGAACGTCCACAATGATGCACTTGGCCAAAAAGGGCGTATGCGTTTTTTCCTGAATATATTCAGGAAAAAACGCATACGCCCTTTTTGGCCAACCAAGCAAGCTTGCAAAGGAAATCTGCACTACAATGAAGTCTCACTTCCCCCCGGTCAAAAGGGCCATCTGAAAAAAGTGTAAAATCCAGAAAGGCAGGACAGGCCATGGAGAACTGGGAGCCTTGTTATGCTGATGGGCGGGATGTAAACTGCCAACAGACACTCGGGAGAAGTGTATGGTGTTTCCTGAAACATCTAAAAAACAAAGCAACAGAGCCTAGGGCACTTCCACTTATGGTCCTATAGCTTAGGGAAATTAAAATCAAAAAGATACAGCCACCCCAATGTTTGGGACACCTCTGTTTACAAGAACCTCGTTTACCGTACAAGTTCAATATCACAGAAAGTGAAAAATGGATAAAGAACTTGTGGTACTTACGTACAATGCAGTATCGCTCAGCAGTGAAATCTATGCCATCAGGCCCGTAGCAGCACAATGAGTGGATTCAGGTACGATGATTCTAACTGAAATAAGTCACACAGAAAAAGAAACATCATAAGATATCAGTAATACACGGAATGTAAACTTGGCTACACAGGAACTGAATTACAGAACAGAACAGGGTCTCAAATTTAGAAAACCAACTTATGCTTGTTTAAGGGTAAAGGTGGGTTGGGGTGCTGCATAAAACCAGAGATTGAAATGAGCACAGATAAAGTTCCTTAAGCCAAATATGGAATAGACAAGAGCTACTCCTTGCTCAACGAAATGGACTCAACACCGCATATTAAACGCCTAAGAATGTACCTGACTCTTAAGTATCTTAAAACCTATGGATTGCTATGTCTCCGAAAGAGAATCAAGCATGTGTACAGGGACATAAACGCAGCAGTGATAGAATTGGAGAGGTTCGGTGAGCAAATGAAGACCCTTTGAAGTCATATTGCATGGTACCCATTCCACGGGTTTCAACTACCCAGGTTTAAGGTATTCTTCCTTCAGCTAAAACATGCATGTGGAACCTAGAGTATGATCAACCATGTGATCGGGAGACGTGTTCAAATATGTCTCAGTTTTCGTACCCTGGTACTCGGGTGCAACATTCCAGACGCTTTACTAACACTCTCCCCACTTGGAGAGTCAGCGCCTTTAACCTCCTGTTTGGCCCAGTTTGCAATTTCTGCGGAAGATGAACAGGAATAGCGAGAACCAATGAGAGACTAGCTGGAGGTGTCTGGACGGGCAAATTTAACTCTCATTTCCCACCAGGAAGAGGAAATAACCAAAGGCTCAGCGTGCCGTGCCGGAACCAGATTAGGGCCTGAAGCCATCCTGCGGTGTTGCGGCCAGCTCACAAGAAAACGAGTTGAAGAAAGGAGCTCAGGGGCACTGTAATTCACAAACCTGCAGAGTTATAAATGACAACTATCGTCCAAAAATATACTGAAGTAAGGCTGCCAAGAGGACTTGAAAGCGGGGCAGAATTGCAGGAAACCGATTTCAGGAGGTAGACTGGAATTGCATTGAAAGCATAGGAAAAGAGGCAGAACGTCCACAATGATGCACTTGGCCAAAAAGGGCGTATGCGTTTTTTCCTGAATATATTCAGGAAAAAACGCATACGCCCTTTTTGGCCAACCAAGCAAGCTTGCAAAGGAAATCTGCACTACAATGAAGTCTCACTTCCCCCCGGTCAAAAGGGCCATCTGAAAAAAGTGTAAAATCCAGAAAGGCAGGACAGGCCATGGAGAACTGGGAGCCTTGTTATGCTGATGGGCGGGATGTAAACTGCCAACAGACACTCGGGAGAAGTGTATGGTGTTTCCTGAAACATCTAAAAAACAAAGCAACAGAGCCTAGGGCACTTCCACTTATGGTCCTATAGCTTAGGGAAATTAAAATCAAAAAGACACAGCCACCCCAATGTTTGGGACGCCTCTGTTTACAAGAACCTCGTTTACCGTACAAGTTCAATATCACAGAAAGTGAAAAATGGATAAAGAACTTGTGGTACTTACGTACAATGCAGTATCACTCAGCAGTGAAATCTATGTCATCAGGCCCGTAGCAGCACAATGAGTGGATTCAGGTACGATGATTCTAACTGAAATAAGTCACACAGAAAAAGAAACATCATAAGATATCAGTAATACACGGAATGTAAACTTGGCTACACAGGAACTGAATTACAGAACAGAACAGGGTCTCAAATTTAGAAAACCAACTTATGCTTGTTTAAGGGTAAAGGTGAGTTGGGGTGCTGCATAAAACCAGAGATTGAAATGAGCACAGATAAAGTTCCTTAAGCCAAATATGGAATAGACAAGAGCTACTCCTTGCTCAACGAAATGGACTCAACACCGCATATTAAACGCCTAAGAATGTACCTGACTCTTAAGTATCTTAAAACCTATGGATTGCTATGTCTCCGAAAGAGAATCAAGCATGTGTACAGGGACATAAACGCAGCAGTGATAGGATTGGAGAGGTTCGGTGAGCAAATGAAGACCCTTTGAAGTCATATTGCATGGTACCCATTCCACGGGTTTCAACTACCCAGGTTTAAGGTATTCTTCCTTCAGCTAAAACATGCATGTGGAACCTAGAGTATGATCAACCATGTGATCGGGAGACGTGTTCAAATATGTCTCAGTTTTCGTACCCTGGTACTCGGGTGCAACATTCCAGACGCTTTACTAACACTCTCCCGACTTGGAGAGTCAGCGCCTTTAACCTCCTGTTTGGCCCAGTTTGCAATTTCTGCGGAAGATGAACAGGAATAGCGAGAACCAATGAGAGACTAGCTGGAGGTGTCTGGACGGGCAAATTTAACTCTCATTTCCCACCAGGAAGAGGAAATAACCAAAGGCTCAGCGTGCCGTGCCGGAACCAGATTAGGGCCTGAAGCCATCCTGCGGTGTTGCGGCCAGCTCACAAGAAAACGAGTTGAAGAAAGGAGCTCAGGGGCACTGTAATTCACAAACCTGCAGAGTTATAAATGACAACTATCGTCCAAAAATATACTGAAGTAAGGCTGCCAAGAGGACTTGAAAGCGGGGCAGAATTGCAGGAAACCGATTTCAGGAGGTAGACTGGAATTGCATTGAAAGCATAGGAAAAGAGGCAGAACGTCCACAATGATGCACTTGGCCAAAAAGGGCGTATGCGTTTTTTCCTGAATATATTCAGGAAAAAACGCATACGCCCTTTTTGGCCAACCAAGCAAGCTTGCAAAGGAAATCTGCACTACAATGAAGTCTCACTTCCCCCCGGTCAAAAGGGCCATCTGAAAAAAGTGTAAAATCCAGAAAGGCAGGACAGGCCATGGAGAACTGGGAGCCTTGTTATGCTGATGGGCGGGATGTAAATTGCCAACAGACACTCGGGAGAAGTGTATGGTGTTTCCTGAAACATCTAAAAAACAAAGCAACAGAGCCTAGGGCACTTCCACTTATGGTCCTATAGCTTAGGGAAATTAAAATCAAAAAGACACAGCCACCCCAATGTTTGGGACGCCTCTGTTTACAAGAACCTCGTTTACCGTACAAGTTCAATATCACAGAAAGTGAAAAATGGATAAAGAACTTGTGGTACTTACGTACAATGCAGTATCACTCAGCAGTGAAATCTATGCCATCAGGCCCGTAGCAGCACAATGAGTGGATTCAGGTACGATGATTCTAACTGAAATAAGTCACACAGAAAAAGAAACATCATAAGATATCAGTAATACACGGAATGTAAACTTGGCTACACAGGAACTGAATTACAGAACAGAACAGGGTCTCAAATTTAGAAAACCAACTTATGCTTGTTTAAGGGTAAAGGTGAGTTGGGGTGCTGCATAAAACCAGAGATTGAAATGAGCACAGATAAAGTTCCTTAAGCCAAATATGGAATAGACAAGAGCTACTCCTTGCTCAACGAAATGGACTCAACACCGCATATTAAACGCCTAAGAATGTACCTGACTCTTAAGTATCTTAAAACCTATGGATTGCTATGTCTCCGAAAGAGAATCAAGCATGTGTACAGGGACATAAACGCAGCAGTGATAGGATTGGAGAGGTTCGGTGAGCAAATGAAGACCCTTTGAAGTCATATTGCATGGTACCCATTCCACGGGTTTCAACTACCCAGGTTTAAGGTATTCTTCCTTCAGCTAAAACATGCATGTGGAACCTAGAGTATGATCAACCATGTGATCGGGAGACGTGTTCAAATATGTCTCAGTTTTCGTACCCTGGTACTCGGGTGCAACATTCCAGACGCTTTACTAACACTCTCCCGACTTGGAGAGTCAGCGCCTTTAACCTCCTGTTTGGCCCAGTTTGCAATTTCTGCGGAAGATGAACAGGAATAGCGAGAACCAATGAGAGACTAGCTGGAGGTGTCTGGACGGGCAAATTTAACTCTCATTTCCCACCAGGAAGAGGAAATAACCAAAGGCTCAGCGTGCCGTGTCGGAACCAGATTAGGGCCTGAAGCCATCCTGCGGTGTTGCGGCCAGCTCACAAGAAAACGAGTTGAAGAAAGGAGCTCAGGGGCACTGTAATTCACAAACCTGCAGAGTTATAAATGACAACTATCGTCCAAAAATATACTGAAGTAAGGCTGCCAAGAGGACTTGAAAGCGGGGCAGAATTGCAGGAAACCGATTTCAGGAGGTAGACTGGAATTGCATTGAAAGCATAGGAAAAGAGGCAGAACGTCCACAATGATGCACTTGGCCAAAAAGGGCGTATGCGTTTTTTCCTGAATATATTCAGGAAAAAACGCATACGCCCTTTTTGGCCAACCAAGCAAGCTTGCAAAGGAAATCTGCACTACAATGAAGTCTCACTTCCCCCCGGTCAAAAGGGCCATCTGAAAAAAGTGTAAAATCCAGAAAGGCAGGACAGGCCATGGAGAACTGGGAGCCTTGTTATGCTGATGGGCGGGATGTAAACTGCCAACAGACACTCGGGAGAAGTGTATGGTGTTTCCTGAAACATCTAAAAAACAAAGCAACAGAGCCTAGGGCACTTCCACTTATGGTCCTATAGCTTAGGGAAATTAAAATCAAAAAGATACAGCCACCCCAATGTTTGGGACACCTCTGTTTACAAGAACCTCGTTTACCGTACAAGTTCAATATCACAGAAAGTGAAAAATGGATAAAGAACTTGTGGTACTTACGTACAATGCAGTATCGCTCAGCAGTGAAATCTATGCCATCAGGCCCGTAGCAGCACAATGAGTGGATTCAGGTACGATGATTCTAACTGAAATAAGTCACACAGAAAAAGAAACATCATAAGATATCAGTAATACACGGAATGTAAACTTGGCTACACAGGAACTGAATTACAGAACAGAACAGGGTCTCAAATTTAGAAAACCAACTTATGCTTGTTTAAGGGTAAAGGTGGGTTGGGGTGCTGCATAAAACCAGAGATTGAAATGAGCACAGATAAAGTTCCTTAAGCCAAATATGGAATAGACAAGAGCTACTCCTTGCTCAACGAAATGGACTCAACACCGCTTATTAAACGCCTAAGAATGTACCTGACTCTTAAGTATCTTAAAACCTATGGATTGCTATGTCTCCGAAAGAGAATCAAGCATGTGTACAGGGACATAAACGCAGCAGTGATAGAATTGGAGAGGTTCGGTGAGCAAATGAAGACCCTTTGAAGTCATATTGCATGGTACCCATTCCACGGGTTTCAACTACCCAGGTTTAAGGTATTCTTCCTTCAGCTAAAACATGCATGTGGAACCTAGAGTATGATCAACCATGTGATCGGGAGACGTGTTCAAATATGTCTCAGTTTTCGTACCCTGGTACTCGGGTGCAACATTCCAGACGCTTTACTAACACTCTCCCCACTTGGAGAGTCAGCGCCTTTAACCTCCTGTTTGGCCCAGTTTGCAATTTCTGCGGAAGATGAACAGGAATAGCGAGAACCAATGAGAGACTAGCTGGAGGTGTCTGGACGGGCAAATTTAACTCTCATTTCCCACCAGGAAGAGGAAATAACCAAAGGCTCAGCGTGCCGTGCCGGAACCAGATTAGGGCCTGAAGCCATCCTGCGGTGTTGCGGCCAGCTCACAAGAAAACGAGTTGAAGAAAGGAGCTCAGGGGCACTGTAATTCACAAACCTGCAGAGTTATAAATGACAACTATCGTCCAAAAATATACTGAAGTAAGGCTGCCAAGAGGACTTGAAAGCGGGGCAGAATTGCAGGAAACCGATTTCAGGAGGTAGACTGGAATTGCATTGAAAGCATAGGAAAAGAGGCAGAACGTCCACAATGATGCACTTGGCCAAAAAGGGCGTATGCGTTTTTTCCTGAATATATTCAGGAAAAAACGCATACGCCCTTTTTGGCCAACCAAGCAAGCTTGCAAAGGAAATCTGCACTACAATGAAGTCTCACTTCCCCCCGGTCAAAAGGGCCATCTGAAAAAAGTGTAAAATCCAGAAAGGCAGGACAGGCCATGGAGAACTGGGAGCCTTGTTATGCTGATGGGCGGGATGTAAACTGCCAACAGACACTCGGGAGAAGTGTATGGTGTTTCCTGAAACATCTAAAAAACAAAGCAACAGAGCCTAGGGCACTTCCACTTATGGTCCTATAGCTTAGGGAAATTAAAATCAAAAAGACACAGCCACCCCAATGTTTGGGACGCCTCTGTTTACAAGAACCTCGTTTACCGTACAAGTTCAATATCACAGAAAGTGAAAAATGGATAAAGAACTTGTGGTACTTACGTACAATGCAGTATCACTCAGCAGTGAAATCTATGCCATCAGGCCCGTAGCAGCACAATGAGTGGATTCAGGTACGATGATTCTAACTGAAATAAGTCACACAGAAAAAGAAACATCATAAGATATCAGTAATACACGGAATGTAAACTTGGCTACACAGGAACTGAATTACAGAACAGAACAGGGTCTCAAATTTAGAAAACCAACTTATGCTTGTTTAAGGGTAAAGGTGAGTTGGGGTGCTGCATAAAACCAGAGATTGAAATGAGCACAGATAAAGTTCCTTAAGCCAAATATGGAATAGACAAGAGCTACTCCTTGCTCAACGAAATGGACTCAACACCGCATATTAAACGCCTAAGAATGTACCTGACTCTTAAGTATCTTAAAACCTATGGATTGCTATGTCTCCGAAAGAGAATCAAGCATGTGTACAGGGACATAAACGCAGCAGTGATAGGATTGGAGAGGTTCGGTGAGCAAATGAAGACCCTTTGAAGTCATATTGCATGGTACCCATTCCACGGGTTTCAACTACCCAGGTTTAAGGTATTCTTCCTTCAGCTAAAACATGCATGTGGAACCTAGAGTATGATCAACCATGTGATCGGGAGACGTGTTCAAATATGTCTCAGTTTTCGTACCCTGGTACTCGGGTGCAACATTCCAGACGCTTTACTAACACTCTCCCCACTTGGAGAGTCAGCGCCTTTAACCTCCTGTTTGGCCCAGTTTGCAATTTCTGCGGAAGATGAACAGGAATAGCGAGAACCAATGAGAGACTAGCTGGAGGTGTCTGGACGGGCAAATTTAACTCTCATTTCCCACCAGGAAGAGGAAATAACCAAAGGCTCAGCGTGCCGTGCCGGAACCAGATTAGGGCCTGAAGCCATCCTGCGGTGTTGCGGCCAGCTCACAAGAAAACGAGTTGAAGAAAGGAGCTCAGGGGCACTGTAATTCACAAACCTGCAGAGTTATAAATGACAACTATCGTCCAAAAATATACTGAAGTAAGGCTGCCAAGAGGACTTGAAAGCGGGGCAGAATTGCAGGAAACCGATTTCAGGAGGTAGACTGGAATTGCATTGAAAGCATAGGAAAAGAGGCAGAACGTCCACAATGATGCACTTGGCCAAAAAGGGCGTATGCGTTTTTTCCTGAATATATTCAGGAAAAAACGCATACGCCCTTTTTGGCCAACCAAGCAAGCTTGCAAAGGAAATCTGCACTACAATGAAGTCTCACTTCCCCCCGGTCAAAAGGGCCATCTGAAAAAAGTGTAAAATCCAGAAAGGCAGGACAGGCCATGGAGAACTGGGAGCCTTGTTATGCTGATGGGCGGGATGTAAACTGCCAACAGACACTCGGGAGAAGTGTATGGTGTTTCCTGAAACATCTAAAAAACAAAGCAACAGAGCCTAGGGCACTTCCACTTATGGTCCTATAGCTTAGGGAAATTAATATCAAAAAGATACAGCCACCCCAATGTTTGGGACGCCTCTGTTTACAAGAACCTCGTTTACCGTACAAGTTCAATATCACAGAAAGTGAAAAATGGATAAAGAACTTGTGGTACTTACGTACAATGCAGTATCACTCAGCAGTGAAATCTATGCCATCAGGCCCGTAGCAGCACAATGAGTGGATTCAGGTACGATGATTCTAACTGAAATAAGTCACACAGAAAAAGAAACATCATAAGATATCAGTAATACACGGAATGTAAACTTGGCTACACAGGAACTGAATTACAGAACAGAACAGGGTCTCAAATTTAGAAAACCAACTTATGCTTGTTTAAGGGTAAAGGTGAGTTGGGGTGCTGCATAAAACCAGAGATTGAAATGAGCACAGATAAAGTTCCTTAAGCCAAATATGGAATAGACAAGAGCTACTCCTTGCTCAACGAAATGGACTCAACACCGCATATTAAACGCCTAAGAATGTACCTGACTCTTAAGTATCTTAAAACCTATGGATTGCTATGTCTCCGAAAGAGAATCAAGCATGTGTACAGGGACATAAACGCAGCAGTGATAGGATTGGAGAGGTTCGGTGAGCAAATGAAGACCCTTTGAAGTCATATTGCATGGTACCCATTCCACGGGTTTCAACTACCCAGGTTTAAGGTATTCTTCCTTCAGCTAAAACATGCATGTGGAACCTAGAGTATGATCAACCATGTGATCGGGAGACGTGTTCAAATATGTCTCAGTTTTCGTACCCTGGTACTCGGGTGCAACATTCCAGACGCTTTACTAACACTCTCCCGACTTGGAGAGTCAGCGCCTTTAACCTCCTGTTTGGCCCAGTTTGCAATTTCTGCGGAAGATGAACAGGAATAGCGAGAACCAATGAGAGACTAGCTGGAGGTGTCTGGACGGGCAAATTTAACTCTCATTTCCCACCAGGAAGAGGAAATAACCAAAGGCTCAGCGTGCCGTGTCGGAACCAGATTAGGGCCTGAAGCCATCCTGCGGTGTTGCGGCCAGCTCACAAGAAAACGAGTTGAAGAAAGGAGCTCAGGGGCACTGTAATTCACAAACCTGCAGAGTTATAAATGACAACTATCGTCCAAAAATATACTGAAGTAAGGCTGCCAAGAGGACTTGAAAGCGGGGCAGAATTGCAGGAAACCGATTTCAGGAGGTAGACTGGAATTGCATTGAAAGCATAGGAAAAGAGGCAGAACGTCCACAATGATGCACTTGGCCAAAAAGGGCGTATGCGTTTTTTCCTGAATATATTCAGGAAAAAACGCATACGCCCTTTTTGGCCAACCAAGCAAGCTTGCAAAGGAAATCTGCACTACAATGAAGTCTCACTTCCCCCCGGTCAAAAGGGCCATCTGAAAAAAGTGTAAAATCCAGAAAGGCAGGACAGGCCATGGAGAACTGGGAGTCTTGTTATGCTGATGGGCGGGATGTAAATTGCCAACAGACACTCGGGAGAAGTGTATGGTGTTTCCTGAAACATCTAAAAAACAAAGCAACAGAGCCTAGGGCACTTCCACTTATGGTCCTATAGCTTAGGGAAATTAAAATCAAAAAGACACAGCCACCCCAATGTTTGGGACGCCTCTGTTTACAAGAACCTCGTTTACCGTACAAGTTCAATATCACAGAAAGTGAAAAATGGATAAAGAACTTGTGGTACTTACGTACAATGCAGTATCACTCAGCAGTGAAATCTATGCCATCAGGCCCGTAGCAGCACAATGAGTGGATTCAGGTACGATGATTCTAACTGAAATAAGTCACACAGAAAAAGAAACATCATAAGATATCAGTAATACACGGAATGTAAACTTGGCTACACAGGAACTGAATTACAGAACAGAACAGGGTCTCAAATTTAGAAAACCAACTTATGCTTGTTTAAGGGTAAAGGTGAGTTGGGGTGCTGCATAAAACCAGAGATTGAAATGAGCACAGATAAAGTTCCTTAAGCCAAATATGGAATAGACAAGAGCTACTCCTTTCTCAACGAAATGGACTCAACACCGCATATTAAACGCCTAAGAATGTACCTGACTCTTAAGTATCTTAAAACCTATGGATTGCTATGTCTCCGAAAGAGAATCAAGCATGTGTACAGGGACATAAACGCAGCAGTGATAGGATTGGAGAGGTTCGGTGAGCAAATGAAGACCCTTTGAAGTCATATTGCATGGTACCCACTCCACGGGTTTCAACTACCCAGGTTTAAGGTATTCTTCCTTCAGCTAAAACATGCATGTGGAACCTAGAGTATGATCAACCATGTGATCGGGAGACGTGTTCAAATATGTCTCAGTTTTCGTACCCTGGTACTCGAGTGCAACATTCCAGACGCTTTACTAACACTCTCCCGACTTGGAGAGTCAGTCCCTTTAACCTCCTGTTTGGCCCAGTTTGCAATTTCTGCGGAAGATGAACAGGAATAGCGAGAACCAATGAGAGACTAGCTGGAGGTGTCTGGACGGGCAAATTTAACTCTCATTTCCCACCAGGAAGAGGAAATAACCAAAGGCTCAGCGTGCCGTGCCGGAACCAGACTAGGGCCTGAAGCCATCCTGCGGTGTTGCAGCCAGCTCACAAGAAAACGAGTTGAAGAAAGGAGCTCAGGGGCACTGTAATTCACAAACCTGCAGAGTTATAAATGACAACTATCGTCCAAAAATATACTGAAGTAAGGCTGCCAAGAGGACTTGAAAGCAGGGCAGAATTGCAGGAAACCGATTTCAGGAGGTAGACTGGAATTGCATTGAAAGCATAGGAAAAGAGGCAGAACGTCCACAATGATGCACTTGGCCAAAAAGGGCGTATGCGTTTTTTCCTGAATATATTCAGGAAAAAACGCATACGCCCTTTTTGGCCAACCAAGCAAGCTTGCAAAGGAAATCTGCACTACAATGAAGTCTCACTTCCCCCCGGCCAAAAGGGCCATCTGAAAAAAGTGTAAAATCCAGAAAGGCAGGACAGGCCATGGAGAACTGGGAGCCTTGTTATGCTGATGGGCAGGATGTAAATTGCCAACAGACACTCGGGAGAAGTGTATGGTGTTTCCTGAAACATCTAAAAAACAAAGCAACAGAGCCTAGGGCACTTCCACTTATGGTCCTATAGCTTAGGGAAATTAAAATCAAAAAGATACAGCCACCCCAATGTTTGGGACGCCTCTGTTTACAAGAACCTCGTTTACCGTACAAGTTCAATATCACAGAAAGTGAAAAATGGATAAAGAACTTGTGGTACTTACGTACAATGCAGTATCACTCAGCAGTGAAATCTATGCCATCAGGCCCGTAGCAGCACAATGAGTGGATTCAGGTACGATGATTCTAACTGAAATAAGTCACACAGAAAAAGAAACATCATAAGATATCAGTAATACACGGAATGTAAACTTGGCTACACAGGAACTGAATTACAGAACAGAACAGGGTCTCAAATTTAGAAAACCAACTTATGCTTGTTTAAGGGTAAAGGTGAGTTGGGGTGCTGCATAAAACCAGAGATTGAAATGAGCACAGATAAAGTTCCTTAAGCCAAATATGGAATAGACAAGAGCTACTCCTTGCTCAACGAAATGGACTCAACACCGCATATTAAACGCCTAAGAATGTACCTGACTCTTAAGTATCTTAAAACCTATGGATTGCTATGTCTCCGAAAGAGAATCAAGCATGTGTACAGGGACATAAACGCAGCAGTGATAGGATTGGAGAGGTTCGGTGAGCAAATGAAGACCCTTTGAAGTCATATTGCATGGTACCCATTCCACGGGTTTCAACTACCCAGGTTTAAGGTATTCTTCCTTCAGCTAAAACATGCATGTGGAACCTAGAGTATGATCAACCATGTGATCGGGAGACGTGTTCAAATATGTCTCAGTTTTCGTACCCTGGTACTCGGGTGCAACATTCCAGACGCTTTACTAACACTCTCCCCACTTGGAGAGTCAGCACCTTTAACCTCCTGTTTGGCCCAGTTTGCAATTTCTGCGGAAGATGAACAGGAATAGCGAGAACCAATGAGAGACTAGCTGGAGGTGTCTGGACGGGCAAATTTAACTCTCATTTCCCACCAGGAAGAGGAAATAACCAAAGGCTCAGCGTGCCGTGCCGGAACCAGATTAGGGCCTGAAGCCATCCTGCGGTATTGCGGCCAGCTCACAAGAAAACGAGTTGAAGAAAGGAGCTCAGGGGCACTGTAATTCACAAACCTGCAGAGTTATAAATGACAACTATCGTCCAAAAATATACTGAAGTAAGGCTGCCAAGAGGACTTGAAAGCGGGGCAGAATTGCAGGAAACCGATTTCAGGAGGTAGACTGGAATTGCATTGAAAGCATAGGAAAAGAGGCAGAACGTCCACAATGATGCACTTGGCCAAAAAGGGCGTATGCGTTTTTTCCTGAATATATTCAGGAAAAAACGCATACGCACTTTTTGGCCAACCAAGCAAGCTTGCAAAGGAAATCTGCACTACAATGAAGTCTCACTTCCCCCCGGTCAAAAGGGCCATCTGAAAAAAGTGTAAAATCCAGAAAGGCAGGACAGGCCATGGAAAACTGGGAGCCTTGTTATGCTGATGGGCGGCATGTAAATTGCCAACAGACACTCCGGAGAAGTGTATGGTGTTTCCTGAAACATCTAAAAAACAAAGCAACAGAGCCTAGGGCACTTCCACTTATGGTCCTATAGCTTAGGGAAATTAAAATCAAAAAGATACAGCCACCCCAATGTTTGGGACGCCTCTGTTTACAAGAACCTCGTTTACCGTACAAGTTCAATATCACAGAAAGTGAAAAATGGATAAAGAACTTGTGGTACTTACGTACAATGCAGTATCACTCAGCAGTGAAATCTATGCCATCAGGCCCGTAGCAGCACAATGAGTGGATTCAGGTACGATGATTCTAACTGAAATAAGTCACACAGAAAAAGAAACATCATAAGATATCAGTAATACACGGAATGTAAACTTGGCTACACAGGAACTGAATTACAGAACAGAACAGGGTCTCAAATTTAGAAAACCAACTTATGCTTGTTTAAGGGTAAAGGTGAGTTGGGGTGCTGCATAAAACCAGAGATTGAAATGAGCACAGATAAAGTTCCTTAAGCCAAATATGGAATAGACAAGAGCTACTCCTTGCTCAACGAAATGGACTCAACACCGCATATTAAACGCCTAAGAATGTACCTGACTCTTAAGTATCTTAAAACCTATGGATTGCTATGTCTCCGAAAGAGAATCAAGCATGTGTACAGGGACATAAACGCAGCAGTGATAGGATTGGAGAGGTTCGGTGAGCAAATGAAGACCCTTTGAAGTCATATTGCATGGTACCCATTCCACGGGTTTCAACTACCCAGGTTTAAGGTATTCTTCCTTCAGCTAAAACATGCATGTGGAACCTAGAGTATGATCAACCATGTGATCGGGAGACGTGTTCAAATATGTCTCAGTTTTCGTACCCTGGTACTCGGGTGCAACATTCCAGACGCTTTACTAACACTCTCCCCACTTGGAGAGTCAGCGCCTTTAACCTCCTGTTTGGCCCAGTTTGCAATTTCTGCGGAAGATGAACAGGAATAGCGAGAACCAATGAGAGACTAGCTGGAGGTGTCTGGACGGGCAAATTTAACTCTCATTTCCCACCAGGAAGAGGAAATAACCAAAGGCTCAGCGTGCCGTGCCGGAACCAGATTAGGGCCTGAAGCCATCCTGCGGTATTGCGGCCAGCTCACAAGAAAACGAGTTGAAGAAAGGAGCTCAGGGGCACTGTAATTCACAAACCTGCAGAGTTATAAATGACAACTATCGTCCAAAAATATACTGAAGTAAGGCTGCCAAGAGGACTTGAAAGCGGGGCAGAATTGCAGGAAACCGATTTCAGGAGGTAGACTGGAATTGCATTGAAAGCATAGGAAAAGAGGCAGAACGTCCACAATGATGCACTTGGCCAAAAAGGGCGTATGCGTTTTTTCCTGAATATATTCAGGAAAAAACGCATACGCACTTTTTGGCCAACCAAGCAAGCTTGCAAAGGAAATCTGCACTACAATGAAGTCTCACTTCCCCCCGGTCAAAAGGGCCATCTGAAAAAAGTGTAAAATCCAGAAAGGCAGGACAGGCCATGGAAAACTGGGAGCCTTGTTATGCTGATGGGCGGCATGTAAATTGCCAACAGACACTCCGGAGAAGTGTATGGTGTTTCCTGAAACATCTAAAAAACAAAGCAACAGAGCCTAGGGCACTTCCACTTATGGTCCTATAGCTTAGGGAAATTAAAATCAAAAAGATACAGCCACCCCAATGTTTGGGACGCCTCTGTTTACAAGAACCTCGTTTACCGTACAAGTTCAATATCACAGAAAGTGAAAAATGGATAAAGAACTTGTGGTACTTACGTACAATGCAGTATCACTCAGCAGTGAAATCTATGCCATCAGGCCCGTAGCAGCACAATGAGTGGATTCAGGTACGATGATTCTAACTGAAATAAGTCACACAGAAAAAGAAACATCATAAGATATCAGTAATACACGGAATGTAAACTTGGCTACACAGGAACTGAATTACAGAACAGAACAGGGTCTCAAATTTAGAAAACCAACTTATGCTTGTTTAAGGGTAAAGGTGAGTTGGGGTGCTGCATAAAACCAGAGATTGAAATGAGCACAGATAAAGTTCCTTAAGCCAAATATGGAATAGACAAGAGCTACTCCTTGCTCAACGAAATGGACTCAACACCGCATATTAAACGCCTAAGAATGTACCTGACTCTTAAGTATCTTAAAACCTATGGATTGCTATGTCTCCGAAAGAGAATCAAGCATGTGTACAGGGACATAAACGCAGCAGTGATAGGATTGGAGAGGTTCGGTGAGCAAATGAAGACCCTTTGAAGTCATATTGCATGGTACCCATTCCACGGGTTTCAACTACCCAGGTTTAAGGTATTCTTCCTTCAGCTAAAACATGCATGTGGAACCTAGAGTATGATCAACCATGTGATCGGGAGACGTGTTCAAATATGTCTCAGTTTTCGTACCCTGGTACTCGGGTGCAACATTCCAGACGCTTTACTAACACTCTCCCGACTTGGAGAGTCAGTCCCTTTAACCTCCTGTTTGGCCCAGTTTGCAATTTCTGCGGAAGATGAACAGGAATAGCGAGAACCAATGAGAGACTAGCTGGAGGTGTCTGGACGGGCAAATTTAACTCTCATTTCCCACCAGGAAGAGGAAATAACCAAAGGCTCAGCGTGCCGTGCCGGAACCAGATTAGGGCCTGAAGCCATCCTGCGGTGTTGCGGCCAGCTCACAAGAAAACGAGTTGAAGAAAGGAGCTCAGGGGCACTGTAATTCACAAACCTGCAGAGTTATAAATGACAACTATCGTCCAAAAATATACTGAAGTAAGGCTGCCAAGAGGACTTGAAAGCGGGGCAGAATTGCAGGAAACCGATTTCAGGAGGTAGACTGGAATTGCATTGAAAGCATAGGAAAAGAGGCAGAACGTCCACAATGATGCACTTGGCCAAAAAGGGCGTATGCGTTTTTTCCTGAATATATTCAGGAAAAAACGCATACGCCCTTTTTGGCCAACCAAGCAAGCTTGCAAAGGAAATCTGCACTACAATGAAGTCTCACTTCCCCCCGGCCAAAAGGGCCATCTGAAAAAAGTGTAAAATCCAGAAAGGCAGGACAGGCCATGGAGAACTGGGAGCCTTGTTATGCTGATGGGCGGGATGTAAATTGCCAACAGACACTCGGGAGAAGTGTATGGTGTTTCCTGAAACATCTAAAAAACAAAGCAACAGAGCCTAGGGCACTTCCACTTATGGTCCTATAGCTTAGGGAAATTAAAATCAAAAAGATACAGCCACCCCAATGTTTGGGACGCCTCTGTTTACAAGAACCTCGTTTACCGTACAAGTTCAATATCACAGAAAGTGAAAAATGGATAAAGAACTTGTGGTACTTACGTACAATGCAGTATCACTCAGCAGTGAAATCTATGCCATCAGGCCCGTAGCAGCACAATGAGTGGATTCAGGTACGATGATTCTAACTGAAATAAGTCACACAGAAAAAGAAACATCATAAGATATCAGTAATACACGGAATGTAAACTTGGCTACACAGGAACTGAATTACAGAACAGAACAGGGTCTCAAATTTAGAAAACCAACTTATGCTTGTTTAAGGGTAAAGGTGAGTTGGGGTGCTGCATAAAACCAGAGATTGAAATGAGCACAGATAAAGTTCCTTAAGCCAAATATGGAATAGACAAGAGCTACTCCTTGCTCAACGAAATGGACTCAACACCGCATATTAAACGCCTAAGAATGTACCTGACTCTTAAGTATCTTAAAACGTATGGATTGCTATGTCTCCGAAAGAGAATCAAGCATGTGTACAGGGACATAAACGCAGCAGTGATAGGATTGGAGAGGTTCGGTGAGCAAATGAAGACCCTTTGAAGTCATATTGCATGGTACCCATTCCACGGGTTTCAACTACCCAGGTTTAAGGTATTCTTCCTTCAGCTAAAACATGCATGTGGAACCTAGAGTATGATCAACCATGTGATCGGGAGACGTGTTCAAATATGTCTCAGTTTTCGTACCCTGGTACTCGGGTGCAACATTCCAGACGCTTTACTAACACTCTCCCCACTTCGAGAGTCAGCGCCTTTAACCTCCTGTTTGGCCCAGTTTGCAATTTCTGCGGAAGATGAACAGGAATAGCGAGAACCAATGAGAGACTAGCTGGAGGTGTCTGGACGGGCAAATTTAACTCTCATTTCCCACCAGGAAGAGGAAATAACCAAAGGCTCAGCATGCCGTGCCGGAACCAGATTAGGGCCTGAAGCCATCCTGCGGTATTGCGGCCAGCTCACAAGAAAACGAGTTGAAGAAAGGAGCTCAGGGGCACTGTAATTCACAAACCTGCAGAGTTATAAATGACAACTATCGTCCAAAAATATACTGAAGTAAGGCTGCCAAGAGGACTTGAAAGCGGGGCAGAATTGCAGGAAACCGATTTCAGGAGGTAGACTGGAATTGCATTGAAAGCATAGGAAAAGAGGCAGAACGTCCACAATGATGCACTTGGCCAAAAAGGGCGTATGCGTTTTTTCCTGAATATATTCAGGAAAAAACGCATACGCACTTTTTGGCCAACCAAGCAAGCTTGCAAAGGAAATCTGCACTACAATGAAGTCTCACTTCCCCCCGGTCAAAAGGGCCATCTGAAAAAAGTGTAAAATCCAGAAAGGCAGGACAGGCCATGGAGAACTGGGAGCTTTGATATGCTGATGGGCGGGATGTAAATTGCCAACAGACACTCGGGAGAAGTGTATGGTGTTTCCTGAAACATCTAAAAAACAAAGCAACAGAGCCTAGGGCACTTCCACTTATGGTCCTATAGCTTAGGGAAATTAAAATCAAAAAGATACAGCCACCCCAATGTTTGGGACGCCTCTGTTTACAAGAACCTCGTTTACCGTACAAGTTCAATATCACAGAAAGTGAAAAATGGATAAAGAACTTGTGGTACTTACGTACAATGCAGTATCACTCAGCAGTGAAATCTATGCCATCAGGCCCGTAGCAGCACAATGAGTGGATTCAGGTACGATGATTCTAACTGAAATAAGTCACACAGAAAAAGAAACATCATAAGATATCAGTAATACACGGAATGTAAACTTGGCTACACAGGAACTGAATTACAGAACAGAACAGGGTCTCAAATTTAGAAAACCAACTTATGCTTGTTTAAGGGTAAAGGTGAGTTGGGGTGCTGCATAAAACCAGAGATTGAAATGAGCACAGATAAAGTTCCTTAAGCCAAATATGGAATAGACAAGAGCTACTCCTTGCTCAACGAAATGGACTCAACACCGCATATTAAACGCCTAAGAATGTACCTGACTCTTAAGTATCTTAAAACCTATGGATTGCTATGTCTCTGAAAGAGAATCAAGCATGTGTACAGGGACATAAACGCAGCAGTGATAGGATTGGAGAGGTTCGGTGAGCAAATGAAGACCCTTTGAAGTCATATTGCATGGTACCCATTCCACGGGTTTCAACTACCCAGGTTTAAGGTATTCTTCCTTCAGCTAAAACATGCATGTGGAACCTAGAGTATGATCAACCATGTGATCGGGAGACGTGTTCAAATATGTCTCAGTTTTCGTACCCTGGTACTCGGGTGCAACATTCCAGACGCTTTACTAACACTCTCCCGACTTGGAGAGTCAGTCCCTTTAACCTCCTGTTTGGCCCAGTTTGCAATTTCTGCGGAAGATGAACAGGAATAGCGAGAACCAATGAGAGACTAGCTGGAGGTGTCTGGACGGGCAAATTTAACTCTCATTTCCCACCAGGAAGAGGAAATAACCAAAGGCTCAGCGTGCCGTGCCGGAACCAGATTAGGGCCTGAAGCCATCCTGCGGTGTTGCGGCCAGCTCACAAGAAAACGAGTTGAAGAAAGGAGCTCAGGGGCACTGTAATTCACAAACCTGCAGAGTTATAAATGACAACTATCGTCCAAAAATATACTGAAGTAAGGCTGCCAAGAGGACTTGAAAGCGGGGCAGAATTGCAGGAAACCGATTTCAGGAGGTAGACTGGAATTGCATTGAAAGCATAGGAAAAGAGGCAGAACGTCCACAATGATGCACTTGGCCAAAAAGGGCGTATGCGTTTTTTCCTGAATATATTCAGGAAAAAACGCATACGCCCTTTTTGGCCAACCAAGCAAGCTTGCAAAGGAAATCTGCACTACAATGAAGTCTCACTTCCCCCCGGTCAAAAGGGCCATCTGAAAAAAGTGTAAAATCCAGAAAGGCAGGACAGGCCATGGAGAACTGGGAGCCTTGTTATGCTGATGGGCGGGATGTAAATTGCCAACAGACACTCGGGAGAAGTGTATGGTGTTTCCTGAAACATCTAAAAAACAAAGCAACAGAGCCTAGGGCACTTCCACTTATGGTCCTATAGCTTAGGGAAATTAAAATCAAAAAGATACAGCCACCCCAATGTTTGGGACGCCTCTGTTTACAAGAACCTCGTTTACCGTACAAGTTCAATATCACAGAAAGTGAAAAATGGATAAAGAACATGTGGTACTTACGTACAATGCAGTATCACTCAGCAGTGAAATCTATGTCATCAGGCCCGTAGCAGCACAATGAGTGGATTCAGGTACGATGATTCTAACTGAAATAAGTCACACAGAAAAAGAAACATCATAAGATATCAGTAATACACGGAATGTAAACTTGGCTACACAGGAACTGAATTACAGAACAGAACAGGGTCTCAAATTTAGAAAACCAACTTATGCTTGTTTAAGGGTAAAGGTGAGTTGGGGTGCTGCATAAAACCAGAGATTGAAATGAGCACAGATAAAGTTCCTTAAGCCAAATATGGAATAGACAAGAGCTACTCCTTGCTCAACGAAATGGACTCAACACCGCATATTAAACGCCTAAGAATGTACCTGACTCTTAAGTATCTTAAAACCTATGGATTGCTATGTCTCCGAAAGAGAATCAAGCATGTGTACAGGGACATAAACGCAGAAGTGATAGGATTGGAGAGGTTCGGTGAGCAAATGAAGACCCTTTGAAGTCATATTGCATGGTACCCATTCCACGGGTTTCAACTACCCAGGTTTAAGGTATTCTTCCTTCAGCTAAAACATGCATGTGGAACCTAGAGTATGATCAACCATGTGATCGGGAGACGTGTTCAAATATGTCTCAGTTTTCGTACCCTGGTACTCGGGTGCAACATTCCAGACGCTTTACTAACACTCTCCCGACTTGGAGAGTCAGTCCCTTTAACCTCCTGTTTGGCCCAGTTTGCAATTTCTGCGGAAGATGAACAGGAATAGCGAGAACCAATGAGAGACTAGCTGGAGGTGTCTGGACGGGCAAATTTAACTCTCATTTCCCACCAGGAAGAGGAAATAACCAAAGGCTCAGCGTGCCGTGCCGGAACCAGATTAGGGCCTGAAGCCATCCTGCGGTGTTGCGGCCAGCTCACAAGAAAACGAGTTGAAGAAAGGAGCTCAGGGGCACTGTAATTCACAAACCTGCAGAGTTATAAATGACAACTATCGTCCAAAAATATACTGAAGTAGGGCTGCCAAGAGGACTTGAAAGCGGGGCAGAATTGCAGGAAACCGATTTCAGGAGGTAGACTGGAATTGCATTGAAAGCATAGGAAAAGAGGCAGAACGTCCACAATGATGCACTTGGCCAAAAAGGGCGTATGCGTTTTTTCCTGAATATATTCAGGAAAGAACGCATACGCCCTTTTTGGCCAACCAAGCAAGCTTGCAAAGGAAATCTGCACTACAATGAAGTCTCACTTCCCCCCGGTCAAAAGGGCCATCTGAAAAAAGTGTAAAATCCAGAAAGGCAGGACAGGCCATGGAGAACTGGGAGCCTTGTTATGCTGATGGGCGGGATGTAAACTGCCAACAGACACTCGGGAGAAGTGTATGGTGTTTCCTGAAACATCTAAAAAACAAAGCAACAGAGCCTAGGGCACTTCCACTTATGGTCCTATAGCTTAGGGAAATTAAAATCAAAAAGACACAGCCACCCCAATGTTTGGGACGCCTCTGTTTACAAGAACCTCGTTTACCGTACAAGTTCAATATCACAGATAGTGAAAAATGGATAAAGAACTTGTGGTACTTACGTACAATGCAGTATCACTCAGCAGTGAAATCTATGTCATCAGGCCCGTAGCAGCACAATGAGTGGATTCAGGTACAATGATTCTAACTGAAATAAGTCACACAGAAAAAGAAACATCATAAGATATCAGTAATACATGGAATGTAAACTTGGCTACACAGGAACTGAATTACAGAACAGAACAGGGTCTCAAATTTAGAAAACCAACTTATGCTTGTTTAAGGGTAAAGGTGAGTTGGGGTGCTGCATAAAACCAGAGATTGAAATGAGCACAGATAAAGTTCCTTAAGCCAAATATGGAATAGACAAGAGCTACTCCTTGCTCAACGAAATGGACTCAACACCGCATATTAAACGCCTAAGAATGTACCTGACTCTTAAGTATCTTAAAACGTATGGATTGCTATGTCTCCGAAAGAGAATCAAGCATGTGTACAGGGACATAAACGCAGAAGTGATAGGATTGGAGAGGTTCGGTGAGCAAATGAAGACCCTTTGAAGTCATATTGCATGGTACCCATTCCACGGGTTTCAACTACCCAGGTTTAAGGTATTCTTCCTTCAGCTAAAACATGCATGTGGAACCTAGAGTATGATCAACCATGTGATCGGGAGACGTGTTCAAATATGTCTCAGTTTTCGTACCCTGGTACTCGGGTGCAACATTCCAGACGCTTTACTAACACTCTCCCAACTTGGAGAGTCAGTCCCTTTAACCTCCTGTTTGGCCCAGTTTGCAATTTCTGCGGAAGATGAACAGGAATAGCGAGAACCAATGAGAGACTAGCTGGAGGTGTCTGGACAGGCAAATTTAACTCTCATTTCCCACCAGGAAGAGGAAATAACCAAAGGCTCAGCGTGCCGTGCCGGAACCAGATTAGGGCCTGAAGCCATCCTGCGGTGTTGCGGCCAGCTCACAAGAAAGCGAGTTGAAGAAAGGAGCTCAGGGGCACTGTAATTCACAAACCTGCAGAGTTATAAATGACAGCTATCGTCCAAAAATATACTGAAGTAAGGCTGCCAAGAGGACTTGAAAGCGGGGCAGAATTGCAGGAAACCGATTTCAGGAGGTAGACTGGAATTGCATTGAAAGCATAGGAAAAGAGGCAGAACGTCCACAATGATGCACTTGGCCAAAAAGGGCGTATGCGTTTTTTCCTGAATATATTCAGGAAAAAACGCATACGCCCTTTTTGGCCAACCAAGCAAGCTTGCAAAGGAAATCTGCACTACAATGAAGTCTCACTTCCCCCCGGTCAAAAGGGCCATCTGAAAAAAGTGTAAAATCCAGAAAGGCAGGACAGGCCATGGAGAACTGGGAGCCTTGTTATGCTGATGGGCGGGATGTAAACTGCCAACAGACACTCGGGAGAAGTGTATGGTGTTTCCTGAAACATCTAAAAAACAAAGCAACAGAGCCTAGGGCACTTCCACTTATGGTCCTATAGCTTAGGGAAATTAAAATCAAAAAGACACAGCCACCCCAATGTTTGGGACGCCTCTGTTTACAAGAACCTCGTTTACCGTACAAGTTCAATATCACAGAAAGTGAAAAATGGATAAAGAACTTGTGGTACTTACGTACAATGCAGTATCACTCAGCAGTGAAATCTATGTCATCAGGCCCGTAGCAGCACAATGAGTGGATTCAGGTACGATGATTCTAACTGAAATAAGTCACACAGAAAAAGAAACATCATAAGATATCAGTAATACACGGAATGTAAACTTGGCTACACAGGAACTGAATTACAGAACAAAACAGGGTCTCAAATTTAGAAAACCAACTTATGCTTGTTTAAGGGTAAAGGTGAGTTGGGGTGCTGCATAAAACCAGAGATTGAAATGAGCACAGATAAAGTTCCTTAAGCCAAATATGGAATAGACAAGAGCTACTCCTTGCTCAACGAAATGGACTCAACACCGCATATTAAACGCCTAAGAATGTACCTGACTCTTAAGTATCTTAAAACCTATGGATTGCTATGTCTCCGAAAGAGAATCAAGCATGTGTACAGGGACATAAACGCAGCAGTGATAGGATTGGAGAGGTTCGGTGAGCAAATGAAGACCCTTTGAAGTCATATTGCATGGTACCCATTCCACGGGTTTCAACTACCCAGGTTTAAGGTATTCTTCCTTCAGCTAAAACATGCATGTGGAACCTAGAGTATGATCAACCATGTGATCGGGAGACGTGTTCAAATATGTCTCAGTTTTCGTACCCTGGTACTCGGGTGCAACATTCCAGACGCTTTACTAACACTCTCCCGACTTGGAGAGTCAGTCCCTTTAACCTCCTGTTTGGCCCAGTTTGCAATTTCTGCGGAAGATGAACAGGAATAGCGAGAACCAATGAGAGACTAGCTGGAGGTGTCTGGACGGGCAAATTTAACTCTCATTTCCCACCAGGAAGAGGAAATAACCAAAGGCTCAGCGTGCCGTGCCGGAACCAGATTAGGGCCTGAAGCCATCCTGCGGTGTTGCGGCCAGCTCACAAGAAAACGAGTTGAAGAAAGGAGCTCAGGGGCACTGTAATTCACAAACCTGCAGAGTTATAAATGACAACTATCGTCCAAAAATATACTGAAGTAAGGCTGCCAAGAGGACTTGAAAGCGGGGCAGAATTGCAGGAAACCGATTTCAGGAGGTAGACTGGAATTGCATTGAAAGCATAGGAAAAGAGGCAGAACGTCCACAATGATGCACTTGGCCAAAAAGGGCGTATGCGTTTTTTCCTGAATATATTCAGGAAAAAACGCATACGCCCTTTTTGGCCAACCAAGCAAGCTTGCAAAGGAAATCTGCACTACAATGAAGTCTCACTTCCCCCCGGTCAAAAGGGCCATCTGAAAAAAGTGTAAAATCCAGAAAGGCAGGACAGGCCATGGAGAACTGGGAGCCTTGTTATGCTGATGGGCGGGATGTAAACTGCCAACAGACACTCGGGAGAAGTGTATGGTGTTTCCTGAAACATCTAAAAAACAAAGCAACAGAGCCTAGGGCACTTCCACTTATGGTCCTATAGCTTAGGGAAATTAAAATCAAAAAGACACAGCCACCCCAAAGTTTGGGACGCCTCTGTTTACAAGAACCTCGTTTACCGTACAAGTTCAATATCACAGAAAGTGAAAAATGGATAAAGAACTTCTGGTACTTACGTACAATGCAGTATCACTCAGCAGTGAAATCTATGTCATCAGGCCCGTAGCGGCACAATGAGTGGATTCAGGTACGATGATTCTAACTGAAATAAGTCACACAGAAAAAGAAACATCATAAGATATCAGTAATACACGGAATGTAAACTTGGCTACACAGGAACTGAATTACAGAACAGAACAGGGTCTCAAATTTAGAAAACCAACTTATGCTTGTTTAAGGGTAAAGGTGAGTTGGGGTGCTGCATAAAACCGGAGATTGAAATGAGCACAGATAAAGTTCCTTAAGCCAAATATGGAATAGACAAGAGCTACTCCTTGCTCAACGAAATGGACTCAACACCGCATATTAAACGCCTAAGAATGTACCTGACTCTTAAGTATCTTAAAACCTATGGATTGCTATGTCTCCGAAAGAGAATCAAGCATGTGTACAGGGACATAAACGCAGCAGTGATAGGATTGGAGAGGTTCGGTGAGCAAATGAAGACCCTTAGAAGTCATATTGCATGGTACCCATTCCACGGGTTTCAACTACCCAGGTTTAAGGTATTCTTCCTTCAGCTAAAACATGCATGTGGAACCTAGAGTATGATCAACCATGTGATCGGGAGACGTGTTCAAATATGTCTCAGTTTTCGTACCCTGGTACTCGGGTGCAACATTCCAGACGCTTTACTAACACTCTCCCGACTTGGAGAGTCAGTCCCTTTAACCTCCTGTTTGGCCCAGTTTGCAATTTCTGCGGAAGATGAACAGGAATAGCGAGAACCAATGAGAGACTAGCTGGAGGTGTCTGGACGGGCAAATTTAACTCTCATTTCCCACCAGGAAGAGGAAATAACCAAAGGCTCAGCGTGCCGTGCCGGAACCAGATTAGGGCCTGAAGCCATCCTGCGGTGTTGCGGCCAGCTCACAAGAAAACGAGTTGAAGAAAGGAGCTCAGGGACACTGTAATTCACAAACCTGCAGAGTTATAAATGACAGCTATCGTCCAAAAATATACTGAAGTAAGGATCCCAAGAGGACTTGAAAGCGGAGCAGAATTGCAGGAAACCGATTTCAGGAGGTAGACTGGAATTGCATTGAAAGCATAGGAAAAGAGGCAGAACGTCCACAATGATGCACTTGGCCAAAAAGGGCGTATGCGTTTTTTCCTGAATATATTCAGGAAAAAACGCATACGCCCTTTTTGGCCAACCAAGCAAGCTTGCAAAGGAAATCTGCACTACAATGAAGTCTCACTTCCCCCCGGTCAAAAGGGCCATCTGAAAAAAGTGTAAAATCCAGAAAGGCAGGACAGGCCATGGAGAACTGGGAGCCTTGTTATGCTGATGGGCGGGATGTAAACTGCCAACAGACACTCGGGAGAAGTGTATGGTGTTTCCTGAAACATCTAAAAAACAAAGCAACAGAGCCTAGGGCACTTCCACTTATGGTCCTATAGCTTAGGGAAATTAAAATCAAAAAGACACAGCCACCCCAATGTTTGGGACGCCTCTGTTTACAAGAACCTCGTTTACCGTACAAGTTCAATATCACAGAAAGTGAAAAATGGATAAAGAACTTGTGGTACTTACGTACAATGCAGTATCACTCAGCAGTGAAATCTATGCCATCAGGCCCGTAGCAGCACAATGAGTGGATTCAGGTACGATGATTCTAACTGAAATAAGTCACACAGAAAAAGAAACATCATAAGATATCAGTAATACACGGAATGTAAACTTGGCTACACAGGAACTGAATTACAGAACAGAACAGGGTCTCAAATTTAGAAAACAAACTTATGCTTGTTTAAGGGTAAAGGTGAGTTGGGGTGCTGCATAAAACCAGAGATTGAAATGAGCACAGATAAAGTTCCTTAAGCCAAATATGGAATAGACAAGAGCTACTCCTTGCTCAACGAAATGGACTCAACACCGCATATTAAACGCCTAAGAATGTACCTGACTCTTAAGTATCTTAAAACGTATGGATTGCTATGTCTCCGAAAGAGAATCAAGCATGTGTACAGGGACATAAACGCAGAAGTGATAGGATTGGAGAGGTTCGGTGAGCAAATGAAGACCCTTTGAAGTCATATTGCATGGTACCCATTCCACGGGTTTCAACTACCCAGGTTTAAGGTATTCTTCCTTCAGCTAAAACATGCATGTGGAACCTAGAGTATGATCAACCATGTGATCGGGAGACGTGTTCAAATATGTCTCAGTTTTCGTACCCTGGTACTCGGGTGCAACATTCCAGACGCTTTACTAACACTCTCCCGACTTGGACAGTCAGTCCCTTTAACCTCCTGTTTGGCCCAGTTTGCAATTTCTGCGGAAGATGAACAGGAATAGCGAGAACCAATGAGAGACTAGCTGGAGGTGTCTGGACGGGCAAATTTAACTCTCATTTCCCACCAGGAAGAGGAAATAACCAAAGGCTCAGCGTGCCGTGCCGGAACCAGATTAGGGCCTGAAGCCATCCTGCGGTGTTGCGGCCAGCTCACAAGAAAACGAGTTGAAGAAAGGAGCTCAGGGGCACTGTAATTCACAAACCTGCAGAGTTATAAATGACAACTATCGTCCAAAAATATACTGAAGTAAGGCTGCCAAGAGGACTTGAAAGCGGGGCAGAATTGCAGGAAACCGATTTCAGGAGGTAGACTGGAATTGCATTGAAAGCATAGGAAAAGAGGCAGAACGTCCACAATGATGCACTTGGCCAAAAAGGGCGTATGCGTTTTTTCCTGAATATATTCAGGAAAAAACGCATACGCCCTTTTTGGCCAACCAAGCAAGCTTGCAAAGGAAATCTGCACTACAATGAAGTCTCACTTCCCGCCGGTCAAAAGGGCCATCTGAAAAAAGTGTAAAATCCAGAAAGGCAGGACAGGCCATGGAGAACTGGGAGCCTTGTTATGCTGATGGGCGGGATGTAAACTGCCAACAGACACTCGGGAGAAGTGTATGGTGTTTCCTGAAACATCTAAAAAACAAAGCAACAGAGCCTAGGGCACTTCCACTTATGGTCCTATAGCTTAGGGAAATTAAAATCAAAAAGACACAACCACCCCAATGTTTGGGACGCCTCTGTTTACAAGAACCTCGTTTACCGTACAAGTTCAATATCACAGAAAGTGAAAAATGGATAAAGAACTTGTGGTACTTACGTACAATGCAGTATCACTCAGCAGTGAAATCTATGTCATCAGGCCCGTAGCAGCACAATGAGTGGATTCAGGTACGATGAATCTAACTGAAATAAGTCACACAGAAAAAGAAACATCATAAGATATCAGTAATACACGGAATGTAAACTTGGCTACACAGGAACTGAATTACAGAACAGAACAGGGTCTCAAATTTAGAAAACCAACTTATGCTTGTTTAAGGGTAAAGGTGAGTTGGGGTGCTGCATAAAACCAGAGATTGAAATGAGCACAGATAAAGTTCCTTAAGCCAAATATGGAATAGACAAGAGCTACTCCTTGCTCAACGAAATGGACTCAACACCGCATATTAAACGCCTAAGAATGTACCTGACTCTTAAGTATCTTAAAACCTATGGATTGCTATGTCTCCGAAAGAGAATCAAGCATGTGTACAGGGACATAAACGCAGCAGTGATAGGATTGGAGAGGTTCGGTGAGCAAATGAAGACCCTTTGAAGTCATATTGCATGGTACCCATTCCACGGGTTTCAACTACCCAGGTTTAAGGTATTCTTCCTTCAGCTAAAACATGCATGTGGAACCTAGAGTATGATCAACCATGTGATCGGGAGACGTGTTCAAATATGTCTCAGTTTTCGTACCCTGGTACTCGGGTGCAACATTCCAGACGCTTTACTAACACTCTCCCGACTTGGACAGTCAGTCCCTTTAACCTCCTGTTTGGCCCAGTTTGCAATTTCTGCGGAAGATGAACAGGAATAGCGAGAACCAATGAGAGACTAGCTGGAGGTGTCTGGACGGGCAAATTTAACTCTCATTTCCCACCAGGAAGAGGAAATAACCAAAGGCTCAGCGTGCCGTGCCGGAACCAGATTAGGGCCTGAAGCCATCCTGCGGTGTTGCGGCCAGCTCACAAGAAAACGAGTTGAAGAAAGGAGCTCAGGGGCACTGTAATTCACAAACCTGCAGAGTTATAAATGACAGCTATCGTCCAAAAATATACTGAAGTAAGGCTGCCAAGAGGACTTGAAAGCGGGGCAGAATTGCAGGAAACCGATTTCAGGAGGTAGACTGGAATTGCATTGAAAGCATAGGAAAAGAGGCAGAACGTCCACAATGATGCACTTGGCCAAAAAGGGCGTATGCGTTTTTTCCTGAATATATTCAGGAAAAAACGCATACGCCCTTTTTGGCCAACCAAGCAAGCTTGCAAAGGAAATCTGCACTACAATGAAGTCTCACTTCCCGCCGGTCAAAAGGGCCATCTGAAAAAAGTGTAAAATCCAGAAAGGCAGGACAGGCCATGGAGAACTGGGAGCCTTGTTATGCTGATGGGCGGGATGTAAACTGCCAACAGACACTCGGGAGAAGTGTATGGTGTTTCCTGAAACATCTAAAAAACAAAGCAACAGAGCCTAGGGCACTTCCACTTATGGTCCTATAGCTTAGGGAAATTAAAATCAAAAAGACACAACCACCCCAATGTTTGGGACGCCTCTGTTTACAAGAACCTCGTTTACCGTACAAGTTCAATATCACAGAAAGTGAAAAATGGATAAAGAACTTGTGGTACTTACGTACAATGCAGTATCACTCAGCAGTGAAATCTATGTCATCAGGCCCGTAGCAGCACAATGAGTGGATTCAGGTACGATGAATCTAACTGAAATAAGTCACACAGAAAAAGAAACATCATAAGATATCAGTAATACACGGAATGTAAACTTGGCTACACAGGAACTGAATTACAGAACAGAACAGGGTCTCAAATTTAGAAAACCAACTTATGCTTGTTTAAGGGTAAAGGTGAGTTGGGGTGCTGCATAAAACCAGAGATTGAAATGAGCACAGATAAAGTTCCTTAAGCCAAATATGGAATAGACAAGAGCTACTCCTTGCTCAACGAAATGGACTCAACACCGCATATTAAACGCCTAAGAATGTACCTGACTCTTAAGTATCTTAAAACCTATGGATTGCTATGTCTCCGAAAGAGAATCAAGCATGTGTACAGGGACATAAACGCAGCAGTGATAGGATTGGAGAGGTTCGGTGAGCAAATGAAGACCCTTTGAAGTCATATTGCATGGTACCCATTCCACGGGTTTCAACTACCCAGGTTTAAGGTATTCTTCCTTCAGCTAAAACATGCATGTGGAACCTAGAGTATGATCAACCATGTGATCGGGAGACGTGTTCAAATATGTCTCAGTTTTCGTACCCTGGTACTCGGGTGCAACATTCCAGACGCTTTACTAACACTCTCCCGACTTGGACAGTCAGTCCCTTTAACCTCCTGTTTGGCCCAGTTTGCAATTTCTGCGGAAGATGAACAGGAATAGCGAGAACCAATGAGAGACTAGCTGGAGGTGTCTGGACGGGCAAATTTAACTCTCATTTCCCACCAGGAAGAGGAAATAACCAAAGGCTCAGCGTGCCGTGCCGGAACCAGATTAGGGCCTGAAGCCATCCTGCGGTGTTGCGGCCAGCTCACAAGAAAACGAGTTGAAGAAAGGAGCTCAGGGGCACTGTAATTCACAAACCTGCAGAGTTATAAATGACAGCTATCGTCCAAAAATATACTGAAGTAAGGCTGCCAAGAGGACTTGAAAGCGGGGCAGAATTGCAGGAAACCGATTTCAGGAGGTAGACTGGAATTGCATTGAAAGCATAGGAAAAGAGGCAGAACGTCCACAATGATGCACTTGGCCAAAAAGGGCGTATGCGTTTTTTCCTGAATATATTCAGGAAAAAACGCATACGCCCTTTTTGGCCAACCAAGCAAGCTTGCAAAGGAAATCTGCACTACAATGAAGTCTCACTTCCCCCCGGTCAAAAGGGCCATCTGAAAAAAGTGTAAAATCCAGAAAGGCAGGACAGGCCATGGAGAACTGGGAGCCTTGTTATGCTGATGGGCGGGATGTAAACTGCCAACAGACACTCGGGAGAAGTGTATGGTGTTTCCTGAAACATCTAAAAAACAAAGCAACAGAGCCTAGGGCACTTCCACTTATGGTCCTATAGCTTAGGGAAATTAAAATCAAAAAGACACAACCACCCCAATGTTTGGGACGCCTCTGTTTACAAGAACCTCGTTTACCGTACAAGTTCAATATCACAGAAAGTGAAAAATGGATAAAGAACTTGTGGTACTTACGTACAATGCAGTATCACTCAGCAGTGAAATCTATGTCATCAGGCCCGTAGCAGCACAATGAGTGGATTCAGGTACGATGAATCTAACTGAAATAAGTCACACAGAAAAAGAAACATCATAAGATATCAGTAATACACGGAATGTAAACTTGGCTACACAGGAACTGAATTACAGAACAGAACAGGGTCTCAAATTTAGAAAACCAACTTATGCTTGTTTAAGGGTAAAGGTGAGTTGGGGTGCTGCATAAAACCAGAGATTGAAATGAGCACAGATAAAGTTCCTTAAGCCAAATATGGAATAGACAAGAGCTACTCCTTGCTCAACGAAATGGACTCAACACCGCATATTAAACGCCTAAGAATGTACCTGACTCTTAAGTATCTTAAAACCTATGGATTGCTATGTCTCCGAAAGAGAATCAAGCATGTGTACAGGGACATAAACGCAGCAGTGATAGGATTGGAGAGGTTCGGTGAGCAAATGAAGACCCTTTGAAGTCATATTGCATGGTACCCATTCCACGGGTTTCAACTACCCAGGTTTAAGGTATTCTTCCTTCAGCTAAAACATGCATGTAGAACCTAGAGTATGATCAACCATGTGATCGGGAGACGTGTTCAAATATGTCTCAGTTTTCGTACCCTGGTACTCGGGTGCAACATTCCAGACGCTTTACTAACACTCTCCCGACTTGGAGAGTCAGTCCCTTTAACCTCCTGTTTGGCCCAGTTTGCAATTTCTGCGGAAGATGAACAGGAATAGCGAGAACCAATGAGAGACTAGCTGGAGGTGTCTGGACGGGCAAATTTAACTCTCATTTCCCACCAGGAAGAGGAAATAACCAAAGGCTCAGCGTGCCGTGCCGGAACCAGATTAGGGCCTGAAGCCATCCTGCGGTGTTGCGGCCAGCTCACAAGAAAACGAGTTGAAGAAAGGAGCTCAGGGGCACTGTAATTCACAAACCTGCAGAGTTATAAATGACAGCTATCGTCCAAAAATATACTGAAGTAAGGCTGCCAAGAGGACTTGAAAGCGGGGCAGAATTGCAGGAAACCGATTTCAGGAGGTAGACTGGAATTGCATTGAAAGCATAGGAAAAGAGGCAGAACGTCCACAATGATGCACTTGGCCAAAAAGGGCGTATGCGTTTTTTCCTGAATATATTCAGGAAAAAACGCATACGCCCTTTTTGGCCAACCAAGCAAGCTTGCAAAGGAAATCTGCACTACAATGAAGTCTCACTTCCCCCCGGTCAAAAGGGCCATCTGAAAAAAGTGTAAAATCCAGAAAGGCAGGACAGGCCATGGAGAACTGGGAGCCTTGTTATGCTGATGGGCGGGATGTAAACTGCCAACAGACACTCGGGAGAAGTGTATGGTGTTTCCTGAAACATCTAAAAAACAAAGCAACAGAGCCTAGGGCACTTCCACTTATGGTCCTATAGCTTAGGGAAATTAAAATCAAAAAGACACAGCCACCCCAATGTTTGGGACGCCTCTGTTTACAAGAACCTCGTTTACCGTACAAGTTCAATATCACAGAAAGTGAAAAATGGATAAAGAACTTGTGGTACTTACGTACAATGCAGTATCACTCAGCAGTGAAATCTATGTCATCAGGCCCGTAGCAGCACAATGAGTGGATTCAGGTACGATGAATCTAACTGAAATAAGTCACACAGAAAAAGAAACATCATAAGATATCAGTAATACACGGAATGTAAACTTGGCTACACAGGAACTGAATTACAGAACAGAACAGGGTCTCAAATTTAGAAAACCAACTTATGCTTGTTTAAGGGTAAAGGTGAGTTGGGGTGCTGCATAAAACCAGAGATTGAAATGAGCACAGATAAAGTTCCTTAAGCCAAATATGGAATAGACAAGAGCTACTCCTTGCTCAACGAAATGGACTCAACACCGCATATTAAACGCCTAAGAATGTACCTGACTCTTAAGTATCTTAAAACCTATGGATTGCTATGTCTCCGAAAGAGAATCAAGCATGTGTACAGGGACATAAACGCAGCAGTGATAGGATTGGAGAGGTTCGGTGAGCAAATGAAGACCCTTTGAAGTCATATTGCATGGTACCCATTCCACGGGTTTCAACTACCCAGGTTTAAGGTATTCTTCCTTCAGCTAAAACATGCATGTGGAACCTAGAGTATGATCAACCATGTGATCGGGAGACGTGTTCAAATATGTCTCAGTTTTCGTACCCTGGTACTCGGGTGCAACATTCCAGACGCTTTACTAACACTCTCCCGACTTGGACAGTCAGTCCCTTTAACCTCCTGTTTGGCCCAGTTTGCAATTTCTGCGGAAGATGAACAGGAATAGCGAGAACCAATGAGAGACTAGCTGGAGGTGTCTGGACGGGCAAATTTAACTCTCATTTCCCACCAGGAAGAGGAAATAACCAAAGGCTCAGCGTGCCGTGCCGGAACCAGATTAGGGCCTGAAGCCATCCTGCGGTGTTGCGGCCAGCTCACAAGAAAACGAGTTGAAGAAAGGAGCTCAGGGGCACTGTAATTCACAAACCTGCAGAGTTATAAATGACAGCTATCGTCCAAAAATATACTGAAGTAAGGCTGCCAAGAGGACTTGAAAGCGGGGCAGAATTGCAGGAAACCGATTTCAGGAGGTAGACTGGAATTGCATTGAAAGCATAGGAAAAGAGGCAGAACGTCCACAATGATGCACTTGGCCAAAAAGGGCGTATGCGTTTTTTCCTGAATATATTCAGGAAAAAACGCATACGCCCTTTTTGGCCAACCAAGCAAGCTTGCAAAGGAAATCTGCACTACAATGAAGTCTCACTTCCCCCCGGTCAAAAGGGCCATCTGAAAAAAGTGTAAAATCCAGAAAGGCAGGACAGGCCATGGAGAACTGGGAGCCTTGTTATGCTGATGGGCGGGATGTAAACTGCCAACAGACACTCGGGAGAAGTGTATGGTGTTTCCTGAAACATCTAAAAAACAAAGCAACAGAGCCTAGGGCACTTCCACTTATGGTCCTATAGCTTAGGGAAATTAAAATCAAAAAGACACAACCACCCCAATGTTTGGGACGCCTCTGTTTACAAGAACCTCGTTTACCGTACAAGTTCAATATCACAGAAAGTGAAAAATGGATAAAGAACTTGTGGTACTTACGTACAATGCAGTATCACTCAGCAGTGAAATCTATGTCATCAGGCCCGTAGCAGCACAATGAGTGGATTCAGGTACGATGAATCTAACTGAAATAAGTCACACAGAAAAAGAAACATCATAAGATATCAGTAATACACGGAATGTAAACTTGGCTACACAGGAACTGAATTACAGAACAGAACAGGGTCTCAAATTTAGAAAACCAACTTATGCTTGTTTAAGGGTAAAGGTGAGTTGGGGTGCTGCATAAAACCAGAGATTGAAATGAGCACAGATAAAGTTCCTTAAGCCAAATATGGAATAGACAAGAGCTACTCCTTGCTCAACGAAATGGACTCAACACCGCATATTAAACGCCTAAGAATGTACCTGACTCTTAAGTATCTTAAAACCTATGGATTGCTATGTCTCCGAAAGAGAATCAAGCATGTGTACAGGGACATAAACGCAGCAGTGATAGGATTGGAGAGGTTCGGTGAGCAAATGAAGACCCTTTGAAGTCATATTGCATGGTACCCATTCCACGGGTTTCAACTACCCAGGTTTAAGGTATTCTTCCTTCAGCTAAAACATGCATGTAGAACCTAGAGTATGATCAACCATGTGATCGGGAGACGTGTTCAAATATGTCTCAGTTTTCGTACCCTGGTACTCGGGTGCAACATTCCAGACGCTTTACTAACACTCTCCCGACTTGGAGAGTCAGTCCCTTTAACCTCCTGTTTGGCCCAGTTTGCAATTTCTGCGGAAGATGAACAGGAATAGCGAGAACCAATGAGAGACTAGCTGGAGGTGTCTGGACGGGCAAATTTAACTCTCATTTCCCACCAGGAAGAGGAAATAACCAAAGGCTCAGCGTGCCGTGCCGGAACCAGATTAGGGCCTGAAGCCATCCTGCGGTGTTGCGGCCAGCTCACAAGAAAACGAGTTGAAGAAAGGAGCTCAGGGGCACTGTAATTCACAAACCTGCAGAGTTATAAATGACAGCTATCGTCCAAAAATATACTGAAGTAAGGCTGCCAAGAGGACTTGAAAGCGGGGCAGAATTGCAGGAAACCGATTTCAGGAGGTAGACTGGAATTGCATTGAAAGCATAGGAAAAGAGGCAGAACGTCCACAATGATGCACTTGGCCAAAAAGGGCGTATGCGTTTTTTCCTGAATATATTCAGGAAAAAACGCATACGCCCTTTTTGGCCAACCAAGCAAGCTTGCAAAGGAAATCTGCACTACAATGAAGTCTCACTTCCCCCCGGTCAAAAGGGCCATCTGAAAAAAGTGTAAAATCCAGAAAGGCAGGACAGGCCATGGAGAACTGGGAGCCTTGTTATGCTGATGGGCGGGATGTAAACTGCCAACAGACACTCGGGAGAAGTGTATGGTGTTTCCTGAAACATCTAAAAAACAAAGCAACAGAGCCTAGGGCACTTCCACTTATGGTCCTATAGCTTAGGGAAATTAAAATCAAAAAGACACAGCCACCCCAATGTTTGGGACGCCTCTGTTTACAAGAACCTCGTTTACCGTACAAGTTCAATATCACAGAAAGTGAAAAATGGATAAAGAACTTGTGGTACTTACGTACAATGCAGTATCACTCAGCAGTGAAATCTATGTCATCAGGCCCGTAGCAGCACAATGAGTGGATTCAGGTACGATGAATCTAACTGAAATAAGTCACACAGAAAAAGAAACATCATAAGATATCAGTAATACACGGAATGTAAACTTGGCTACACAGGAACTGAATTACAGAACAGAACAGGGTCTCAAATTTAGAAAACCAACTTATGCTTGTTTAAGGGTAAAGGTGAGTTGGGGTGCTGCATAAAACCAGAGATTGAAATGAGCACAGATAAAGTTCCTTAAGCCAAATATGGAATAGACAAGAGCTACTCCTTGCTCAACGAAATGGACTCAACACCGCATATTAAACGCCTAAGAATGTACCTGACTCTTAAGTATCTTAAAACCTATGGATTGCTATGTCTCCGAAAGAGAATCAAGCATGTGTACAGGGACATAAACGCAGCAGTGATAGGATTGGAGAGGTTCGGTGAGCAAATGAAGACCCTTTGAAGTCATATTGCATGGTACCCATTCCACGGGTTTCAACTACCCAGGTTTAAGGTATTCTTCCTTCAGCTAAAACATGCATGTAGAACCTAGAGTATGATCAACCATGTGATCGGGAGACGTGTTCAAATATGTCTCAGTTTTCGTACCCTGGTACTCGGGTGCAACATTCCAGACGCTTTACTAACACTCTCCCGACTTGGAGAGTCAGTCCCTTTAACCTCCTGTTTGGCCCAGTTTGCAATTTCTGCGGAAGATGAACAGGAATAGCGAGAACCAATGAGAGACTAGCTGGAGGTGTCTGGACGGGCAAATTTAACTCTCATTTCCCACCAGGAAGAGGAAATAACCAAAGGCTCAGCGTGCCGTGCCGGAACCAGATTAGGGCCTGAAGCCATCCTGCGGTGTTGCGGCCAGCTCACAAGAAAACGAGTTGAAGAAAGGAGCTCAGGGGCACTGTAATTCACAAACCTGCAGAGTTATAAATGACAGCTATCGTCCAAAAATATACTGAAGTAAGGCTGCCAAGAGGACTTGAAAGCGGGGCAGAATTGCAGGAAACCGATTTCAGGAGGTAGACTGGAATTGCATTGAAAGCATAGGAAAAGAGGCAGAACGTCCACAATGATGCACTTGGCCAAAAAGGGCGTATGCGTTTTTTCCTGAATATATTCAGGAAAAAACGCATACGCCCTTTTTGGCCAACCAAGCAAGCTTGCAAAGGAAATCTGCACTACAATGAAGTCTCACTTCCCCCCGGTCAAAAGGGCCATCTGAAAAAAGTGTAAAATCCAGAAAGGCAGGACAGGCCATGGAGAACTGGGAGCCTTGTTATGCTGATGGGCGGGATGTAAACTGCCAACAGACACTCGGGAGAAGTGTATGGTGTTTCCTGAAACATCTAAAAAACAAAGCAACAGAGCCTAGGGCACTTCCACTTATGGTCCTATAGCTTAGGGAAATTAAAATCAAAAAGACACAGCCACCCCAATGTTTGGGACGCCTCTGTTTACAAGAACCTCGTTTACCGTACAAGTTCAATATCACAGAAAGTGAAAAATGGATAAAGAACTTGTGGTACTTACGTACAATGCAGTATCGCTCAGCAGTGAAATCTATGTCATCAGGCCCGTAGCAGCACAATGAGTGGATTCAGGTACGATGATTCTAACTGAAATAAGTCACACAGAAAAAGAAACATCATAAGATATCAGTAATACACGGAATGTAAACTTGGCTACACAGGAACTGAATTACAGAACAGAACAGGGTCTCAAATTTAGAAAACCAACTTATGCTTGTTTAAGGGTAAAGGTGAGTTGGGGTGCTGCATAAAACCAGAGATTGAAATGAGCACAGATAAAGTTCCTTAAGCCAAATATGGAATAGACAAGAGCTACTCCTTGCTCAACGAAATGGACTCAACACCGCATATTAAACGCCTAAGAATGTACCTGACTCTTAAGTATCTTAAAACCTATGGATTGCTATGTCTCCGAAAGAGAATCAAGCATGTGTACAGGGACATAAACGCAGCAGTGATAGGATTGGAGAGGTTCGGTGAGCAAATGAAGACCCTTAGAAGTCATATTGCATGGTACCCATTCCACGGGTTTCAACTACCCAGGTTTAAGGTATTCTTCCTTCAGCTAAAACATGCATGTGGAACCTAGAGTATGATCAACCATGTGATCGGGAGACGTGTTCAAATATGTCTCAGTTTTCGTACCCTGGTACTCGGGTGCAACATTCCAGACGCTTTACTAACACTCTCCCGACTTGGAGAGTCAGTCCCTTTAACCTCCTGTTTGGCCCAGTTTGCAATTTCTGCGGAAGATGAACAGGAATAGCGAGAACCAATGAGAGACTAGCTGGAGGTGTCTGGACGGGCAAATTTAACTCTCATTTCCCACCAGGAAGAGGAAATAACCAAAGGCTCAGCGTGCCGTGCCGGAACCAGATTAGGGCCTGAAGCCATCCTGCGGTGTTGCGGCCAGCTCACAAGAAAACGAGTTGAAGAAAGGAGCTCAGGGACACTGTAATTCACAAACCTGCGGAGTTATAAATGACAGCTATCGTCCAAAAATATACTGAAGTAAGGATCCCAAGAGGACTTGAAAGCGGGGCAGAATTGCAGGAAACCGATTTCAGGAGGTAGACTGGAATTGCATTGAAAGCATAGGAAAAGAGGCAGAACGTCCACAATGATGCACTTGGCCAAAAAGGGCGTATGCGTTTTTTCCTGAATATATTCAGGAAAAAACGCATACGCCCTTTTTGGCCAACCAAGCAAGCTTGCAAAGGAAATCTGCACTACAATGAAGTCTCACTTCCCCCCGGTCAAAAGGGCCATCTGAAAAAAGTGTAAAATCCAGAAAGGCAGGACAGGCCATGGAGAACTGGGAGCCTTGTTATGCTGATGGGCGGGATGTAAACTGCCAACAGACACTCGGGAGAAGTGTATGGTGTTTCCTGAAACATCTAAAAAACAAAGCAACAGAGCCTAGGGCACTTCCACTTATGGTCCTATAGCTTAGGGAAATTAAAATCAAAAAGACACAGCCACCCCAATGTTTGGGACGCCTCTGTTTACAAGAACCTCGTTTACCGTACAAGTTTAATATCACAGAAAGTGAAAAATGGATAAAGAACTTGTGGTACTTACGTACAATGCAGTATCACTCAGCAGTGAAATCTATGCCATCAGGCCCGTAGCAGCACAATGAGTGGATTCAGGTACGATGATTCTAACTGAAATAAGTCACACAGAAAAAGAAACATCATAAGATATCAGTAATACACGGAATGTAAACTTGGCTACACAGGAACTGAATTACAGAACAGAACAGGGTCTCAAATTTAGAAAACAAACTTATGCTTGTTTAAGGGTAAAGGTGAGTTGGGGTGCTGCATAAAACCAGAGATTGAAATGAGCACAGATAAAGTTCCTTAAGCCAAATATGGAATAGACAAGAGCTACTCCTTGCTCAACGAAATGGACTCAACACCGCATATTAAACGCCTAAGAATGTACCTGACTCTTAAGTATCTTAAAACGTATGGATTGCTATGTCTCCGAAAGAGAATCAAGCATGTGTACAGGGACATAAACGCAGAAGTGATAGGATTGGAGAGGTTCGGTGAGCAAATGAAGACCCTTTGAAGTCATATTGCATGGTACCCATTCCACGGGTTTCAACTACCCAGGTTTAAGGTATTCTTCCTTCAGCTAAAACATGCATGTGGAACCTAGAGTATGATCAACCATGTGATCGGGAGACGTGTTCAAATATGTCTCAGTTTTCGTACCCTGGTACTCGGGTGCAACATTCCAGACGCTTTACTAACACTCTCCCGACTTGGACAGTCAGTCCCTTTAACCTCCTGTTTGGCCCAGTTTGCAATTTCTGCGGAAGATGAACAGGAATAGCGAGAACCAATGAGAGACTAGCTGGAGGTGTCTGGACGGGCAAATTTAACTCTCATTTCCCACCAGGAAGAGGAAATAACCAAAGGCTCAGCGTGCCGTGCCGGAACCAGATTAGGGCCTGAAGCCATCCTGCGGTGTTGCGGCCAGCTCACAAGAAAACGAGTTGAAGAAAGGAGCTCAGGGGCACTGTAATTCACAAACCTGCAGAGTTATAAATGACAACTATCGTCCAAAAATATACTGAAGTAAGGCTGCCAAGAGGACTTGAAAGCGGGGCAGAATTGCAGGAAACCGATTTCAGGAGGTAGACTGGAATTGCATTGAAAGCATAGGAAAAGAGGCAGAACGTCCACAATGATGCACTTGGCCAAAAAGGGCGTATGCGTTTTTTCCTGAATATATTCAGGAAAAAACGCATACGCCCTTTTTGGCCAACCAAGCAAGCTTGCAAAGGAAATCTGCACTACAATGAAGTCTCACTTCCCGCCGGTCAAAAGGGCCATCTGAAAAAAGTGTAAAATCCAGAAAGGCAGGACAGGCCATGGAGAACTGGGAGCCTTGTTATGCTGATGGGCGGGATGTAAACTGCCAACAGACACTCGGGAGAAGTGTATGGTGTTTCCTGAAACATCTAAAAAACAAAGCAACAGAGCCTAGGGCACTTCCACTTATGGTCCTATAGCTTAGGGAAATTAAAATCAAAAAGACACAACCACCCCAATGTTTGGGACGCCTCTGTTTACAAGAACCTCGTTTACCGTACAAGTTCAATATCACAGAAAGTGAAAAATGGATAAAGAACTTGTGGTACTTACGTACAATGCAGTATCACTCAGCAGTGAAATCTATGTCATCAGGCCCGTAGCAGCACAATGAGTGGATTCAGGTACGATGAATCTAACTGAAATAAGTCACACAGAAAAAGAAACATCATAAGATATCAGTAATACACGGAATGTAAACTTGGCTACACAGGAACTGAATTACAGAACAGAACAGGGTCTCAAATTTAGAAAACCAACTTATGCTTGTTTAAGGGTAAAGGTGAGTTGGGGTGCTGCATAAAACCAGAGATTGAAATGAGCACAGATAAAGTTCCTTAAGCCAAATATGGAATAGACAAGAGCTACTCCTTGCTCAACGAAATGGACTCAACACCGCATATTAAACGCCTAAGAATGTACCTGACTCTTAAGTATCTTAAAACCTATGGATTGCTATGTCTCCGAAAGAGAATCAAGCATGTGTACAGGGACATAAACGCAGCAGTGATAGGATTGGAGAGGTTCGGTGAGCAAATGAAGACCCTTTGAAGTCATATTGCATGGTACCCATTCCACGGGTTTCAACTACCCAGGTTTAAGGTATTCTTCCTTCAGCTAAAACATGCATGTGGAACCTAGAGTATGATCAACCATGTGATCGGGAGACGTGTTCAAATATGTCTCAGTTTTCGTACCCTGGTACTCGGGTGCAACATTCCAGACGCTTTACTAACACTCTCCCGACTTGGAGAGTCAGTCCCTTTAACCTCCTGTTTGGCCCAGTTTGCAATTTCTGCGGAAGATGAACAGGAATAGCGAGAACCAATGAGAGACTAGCTGGAGGTGTCTGGACGGGCAAATTTAACTCTCATTTCCCACCAGGAAGAGGAAATAACCAAAGGCTCAGCGTGCCGTGCCGGAACCAGATTAGGGCCTGAAGCCATCCTGCGGTGTTGCGGCCAGCTCACAAGAAAACGAGTTGAAGAAAGGAGCTCAGGGGCACTGTAATTCACAAACCTGCAGAGTTATAAATGACAGCTATCGTCCAAAAATATACTGAAGTAAGGCTGCCAAGAGGACTTGAAAGCGGGGCAGAATTGCAGGAAACCGATTTCAGGAGGTAGACTGGAATTGCATTGAAAGCATAGGAAAAGAGGCAGAACGTCCACAATGATGCACTTGGCCAAAAAGGGCGTATGCGTTTTTTCCTGAATATATTCAGGAAAAAACGCATACGCCCTTTTTGGCCAAACAAGCAAGCTTGCAAAGGAAATCTGCACTACAATGAAGTCTCACTTCCCCCCGGTCAAAAGGGCCATCTGAAAAAAGTGTAAAATCCAGAAAGGCAGGACAGGCCATGGAGAACTGGGAGCCTTGTTATGCTGATGGGCGGGATGTAAACTGCCAACAGACACTCGGGAGAAGTGTATGGTGTTTCCTGAAACATCTAAAAAACAAAGCAACAGAGCCTAGGGCACTTCCACTTATGGTCCTATAGCTTAGGGAAATTAAAATCAAAAAGACACAACCACCCCAATGTTTGGGACGCCTCTGTTTACAAGAACCTCGTTTACCGTACAAGTTCAATATCACAGAAAGTGAAAAATGGATAAAGAACTTGTGGTACTTACGTACAATGCAGTATCACTCAGCAGTGAAATCTATGTCATCAGGCCCGTAGCAGCACAATGAGTGGATTCAGGTACGATGAATCTAACTGAAATAAGTCACACAGAAAAAGAAACATCATAAGATATCAGTAATACACGGAATGTAAACTTGGCTACACAGGAACTGAATTACAGAACAGAACAGGGTCTCAAATTTAGAAAACCAACTTATGCTTGTTTAAGGGTAAAGGTGAGTTGGGGTGCTGCATAAAACCAGAGATTGAAATGAGCACAGATAAAGTTCCTTAAGCCAAATATGGAATAGACAAGAGCTACTCCTTGCTCAACGAAATGGACTCAACACCGCATATTAAACGCCTAAGAATGTACCTGACTCTTAAGTATCTTAAAACCTATGGATTGCTATGTCTCCGAAAGAGAATCAAGCATGTGTACAGGGACATAAACGCAGCAGTGATAGGATTGGAGAGGTTCGGTGAGCAAATGAAGACCCTTTGAAGTCATATTGCATGGTACCCATTCCACGGGTTTCAACTACCCAGGTTTAAGGTATTCTTCCTTCAGCTAAAACATGCATGTGGAACCTAGAGTATGATCAACCATGTGATCGGGAGACGTGTTCAAATATGTCTCAGTTTTCGTACCCTGGTACTCGGGTGCAACATTCCAGACGCTTTACTAACACTCTCCCGACTTGGAGAGTCAGTCCCTTTAACCTCCTGTTTGGCCCAGTTTGCAATTTCTGCGGAAGATGAACAGGAATAGCGAGAACCAATGAGAGACTAGCTGGAGGTGTCTGGACGGGCAAATTTAACTCTCATTTCCCACCAGGAAGAGGAAATAACCAAAGGCTCAGCGTGCCGTGCCGGAACCAGATTAGGGCCTGAAGCCATCCTGCGGTGTTGCGGCCAGCTCACAAGAAAACGAGTTGAAGAAAGGAGCTCAGGGGCACTGTAATTCACAAACCTGCAGAGTTATAAATGACAGCTATCGTCCAAAAATATACTGAAGTAAGGCTGCCAAGAGGACTTGAAAGCGGGGCAGAATTGCAGGAAACCGATTTCAGGAGGTAGACTGGAATTGCATTGAAAGCATAGGAAAAGAGGCAGAACGTCCACAATGATGCACTTGGCCAAAAAGGGCGTATGCGTTTTTTCCTGAATATATTCAGGAAAAAACGCATACGCCCTTTTTGGCCAACCAAGCAAGCTTGCAAAGGAAATCTGCACTACAATGAAGTCTCACTTCCCCCCGGTCAAAAGGGCCATCTGAAAAAAGTGTAAAATCCAGAAAGGCAGGACAGGCCATGGAGAACTGGGAGCCTTGTTATGCTGATGGGCGGGATGTAAACTGCCAACAGACACTCGGGAGAAGTGTATGGTGTTTCCTGAAACATCTAAAAAACAAAGCAACAGAGCCTAGGGCACTTCCACTTATGGTCCTATAGCTTAGGGAAATTAAAATCAAAAAGACACAACCACCCCAATGTTTGGGACGCCTCTGTTTACAAGAACCTCGTTTACCGTACAAGTTCAATATCACAGAAAGTGAAAAATGGATAAAGAACTTGTGGTACTTACGTACAATGCAGTATCACTCAGCAGTGAAATCTATGTCATCAGGCCCGTAGCAGCACAATGAGTGGATTCAGGTACGATGAATCTAACTGAAATAAGTCACACAGAAAAAGAAACATCATAAGATATCAGTAATACACGGAATGTAAACTTGGCTACACAGGAACTGAATTACAGAACAGAACAGGGTCTCAAATTTAGAAAACCAACTTATGCTTGTTTAAGGGTAAAGGTGAGTTGGGGTGCTGCATAAAACCAGAGATTGAAATGAGCACAGATAAAGTTCCTTAAGCCAAATATGGAATAGACAAGAGCTACTCCTTGCTCAACGAAATGGACTCAACACCGCATATTAAACGCCTAAGAATGTACCTGACTCTTAAGTATCTTAAAACCTATGGATTGCTATGTCTCCGAAAGAGAATCAAGCATGTGTACAGGGACATAAACGCAGCAGTGATAGGATTGGAGAGGTTCGGTGAGCAAATGAAGACCCTTTGAAGTCATATTGCATGGTACCTATTCCACGGGTTTCAACTACCCAGGTTTAAGGTATTCTTCCTTCAGCTAAAACATGCATGTAGAACCTAGAGTATGATCAACCATGTGATCGGGAGACGTGTTCAAATATGTCTCAGTTTTCGTACCCTGGTACTCGGGTGCAACATTCCAGACGCTTTACTAACACTCTCCCGACTTGGAGAGTCAGTCCCTTTAACCTCCTGTTTGGCCCAGTTTGCAATTTCTGCGGAAGATGAACAGGAATAGCGAGAACCAATGAGAGACTAGCTGGAGGTGTCTGGACGGGCAAATTTAACTCTCATTTCCCACCAGGAAGAGGAAATAACCAAAGGCTCAGCGTGCCGTGCCGGAACCAGATTAGGGCCTGAAGCCATCCTGCGGTGTTGCGGCCAGCTCACAAGAAAACGAGTTGAAGAAAGGAGCTCAGGGGCACTGTAATTCACAAACCTGCAGAGTTATAAATGACAGCTATCGTCCAAAAATATACTGAAGTAAGGCTGCCAAGAGGACTTGAAAGCGGGGCAGAATTGCAGGAAACCGATTTCAGGAGGTAGACTGGAATTGCATTGAAAGCATAGGAAAAGAGGCAGAACGTCCACAATGATGCACTTGGCCAAAAAGGGCGTATGCGTTTTTTCCTGAATATATTCAGGAAAAAACGCATACGCCCTTTTTGGCCAACCAAGCAAGCTTGCAAAGGAAATCTGCACTACAATGAAGTCTCACTTCCCCCCGGTCAAAAGGGCCATCTGAAAAAAGTGTAAAATCCAGAAAGGCAGGACAGGCCATGGAGAACTGGGAGCCTTGTTATGCTGATGGGCGGGATGTAAACTGCCAACAGACACTCGGGAGAAGTGTATGGTGTTTCCTGAAACATCTAAAAAACAAAGCAACAGAGCCTAGGGCACTTCCACTTATGGTCCTATAGCTTAGGGAAATTAAAATCAAAAAGACACAGCCACCCCAATGTTTGGGACGCCTCTGTTTACAAGAACCTCGTTTACCGTACAAGTTCAATATCACAGAAAGTGAAAAATGGATAAAGAACTTGTGGTACTTACGTACAATGCAGTATCGCTCAGCAGTGAAATCTATGTCATCAGGCCCGTAGCAGCACAATGAGTGGATTCAGGTACGATGATTCTAACTGAAATAAGTCACACAGAAAAAGAAACATCATAAGATATCAGTAATACACGGAATGTAAACTTGGCTACACAGGAACTGAATTACAGAACAGAACAGGGTCTCAAATTTAGAAAACCAACTTATGCTTGTTTAAGGGTAAAGGTGAGTTGGGGTGCTGCATAAAACCAGAGATTGAAATGAGCACAGATAAAGTTCCTTAAGCCAAATATGGAATAGACAAGAGCTACTCCTTGCTCAACGAAATGGACTCAACACCGCATATTAAACGCCTAAGAATGTACCTGACTCTTAAGTATCTTAAAACCTATGGATTGCTATGTCTCCGAAAGAGAATCAAGCATGTGTACAGGGACATAAACGCAGCAGTGATAGGATTGGAGAGGTTCGGTGAGCAAATGAAGACCCTTTGAAGTCATATTGCATGGTACCCATTCCACGGGTTTCAACTACCCAGGTTTAAGGTATTCTTCCTTCAGCTAAAACATGCATGTGGAACCTAGAGTATGATCAACCATGTGATCGGGAGACGTGTTCAAATATGTCTCAGTTTTCGTACCCTGGTACTCGGGTGCAACATTCCAGACGCTTTACTAACACTCTCCCGACTTGGAGAGTCAGTCCCTTTAACCTCCTGTTTGGCCCAGTTTGCAATTTCTGCGGAAGATGAACAGGAATAGCGAGAACCAATGAGAGACTAGCTGGAGGTGTCTGGACGGGCAAATTTAACTCTCATTTCCCACCAGGAAGAGGAAATAACCAAAGGCTCAGCGTGCCGTGCCGGAACCAGATTAGGGCCTGAAGCCATCCTGCGGTGTTGCGGCCAGCTCACAAGAAAACGAGTTGAAGAAAGGAGCTCAGGGGCACTGTAATTCACAAACCTGCAGAGTTATAAATGACAGCTATCGTCCAAAAATATACTGAAGTAAGGCTGCCAAGAGGACTTGAAAGCGGGGCAGAATTGCAGGAAACCGATTTCAGGAGGTAGACTGGAATTGCATTGAAAGCATAGGAAAAGAGGCAGAACGTCCACAATGATGCACTTGGCCAAAAAGGGCGTATGCGTTTTTTCCTGAATATATTCAGGAAAAAACGCATACGCCCTTTTTGGCCAACCAAGCAAGCTTGCAAAGGAAATCTGCACTACAATGAAGTCTCACTTCCCCCCGGTCAAAAGGGCCATCTGAAAAAAGTGTAAAATCCAGAAAGGCAGGACAGGCCATGGAGAACTGGGAGCCTTGTTATGCTGATGGGCGGGATGTAAACTGCCAACAGACACTCGGGAGAAGTGATGGTGTTTCCTGAAACATCTAAAAAACAAAGCAACAGAGCCTAGGGCACTTCCACTTATGGTCCTATAGCTTAGGGAAATTAAAATCAAAAAGACACAGCCACCCCAATGTTTGGGACGCCTCTGTTTACAAGAACCTCGTTTACCGTACAAGTTCAATATCACAGAAAGTGAAAAATGGATAAAGAACTTGTGGTACTTACGTACAATGCAGTATCGCTCAGCAGTGAAATCTATGTCATCAGGCCCGTAGCAGCACAATGAGTGGATTCAGGTACGATGATTCTAACTGAAATAAGTCACACAGAAAAAGAAACATCATAAGATATCAGTAATACACGGAATGTAAACTTGGCTACACAGGAACTGAATTACAGAACAGAACAGGGTCTCAAATTTAGAAAACCAACTTATGCTTGCTTAAGGGTAAAGGTGAGTTGGGGTGCTGCATAAAACCAGAGATTGAAATGAGCACAGATAAAGTTCCTTAAGCCAAATATGGAATAGACAAGAGCTACTCCTTGCTCAACGAAATGGACTCAACACCGCATATTAAACGCCTAAGAATGTACCTGACTCTTAAGTATCTTAAAACCTATGGATTGCTATGTCTCCGAAAGAGAATCAAGCATGTGTACAGGGACATAAACGCAGCAGTGATAGGATTGGAGAGGTTCGGTGAGCAAATGAAGACCCTTTGAAGTCATATTGCATGGTACCCATTCCACGGGTTTCAACTACCCAGGTTTAAGGTATTCTTCCTTCAGCTAAAACATGCATGTGGAACCTAGAGTATGATCAACCATGTGATCGGGAGACGTGTTCAAATATGTCTCAGTTTTCGTACCCTGGTACTCGGGTGCAACATTCCAGACGCTTTACTAACACTCTCCCGACTTGGAGAGTCAGTCCCTTTAACCTCCTGTTTGGCCCAGTTTGCAATTTCTGCGGAAGATGAACAGGAATAGCGAGAACCAATGAGAGACTAGCTGGAGGTGTCTGGACGGGCAAATTTAACTCTCATTTCCCACCAGGAAGAGGAAATAACCAAAGGCTCAGCGTGCCGTGCCGGAACCAGATTAGGGCCTGAAGCCATCCTGCGGTGTTGCGGCCAGCTCACAAGAAAACGAGTTGAAGAAAGGAGCTCAGGGGCACTGTAATTCACAAACCTGCAGAGTTATAAATGACAACTATCGTCCAAAAATATACTGAAGTAAGGCTGCCAAGAGGACTTGAAAGCGGGGCAGAATTGCAGGAAACCGATTTCAGGAGGTAGACTGGAATTGCATTGAAAGCATAGGAAAAGAGGCAGAACGTCCACAATGATGCACTTGGCCAAAAAGGGCGTATGCGTTTTTTCCTGAATATATTCAGGAAAGAACGCATACGCCCTTTTTGGCCAACCAAGCAAGCTTGCAAAGGAAATCTGCACTACAATGAAGTCTCACTTCCCCCCGGTCAAAAGGGCCATCTGAAAAAAGTGTAAAATCCAGAAAGGCAGGACAGGCCATGGAGACCTGGGAGCCTTGTTATGCTGATGGGCGGGATGTAAACTGCCAACAGACACTCGGGAGAAGTGTATGGTGTTTCCTGAAACATCTAAAAAACAAAGCAACAGAGCCTAGGGCACTTCCACTTATGGTCCTATAGCTTAGGGAAATTAAAATCAAAAAGACACAGCCACCCCAATGTTTGGGACGCCTCTGTTTACAAGAACCTCGTTTACCGTACAAGTTCAATATCACAGAAAGTGAAAAATGGATAAAGAACTTGTGGTACTTACGTACAATGCAGTATCACTCAGCAGTGAAATCTATGTCATCAGGCCCGTAGCAGCACAATGAGTGGATTCAGGTACGATGATTCTAACTGAAATAAGTCACACAGAAAAAGAAACATCATAAGATATCAGTAATACACGGAATGTAAACTTGGCTACACAGGAACTGAATTACAGAACAGAACAGGGTCTCAAATTTAGAAAACCAACTTATGCTTGTTTAAGGGTAAAGGTGAGTTGGGGTGCTGCATAAAACCAGAGATTGAAATGAGCACAGATAAAGTTCCTTAAGCCAAATATGGAATAGACAAGAGCTACTCCTTGCTCAACGAAATGGACTCAACACCGCATATTAAACGCCTAAGAATGTACCTGACTCTTAAGTATCTTAAAACCTATGGATTGCTATGTCTCCGAAAGAGAATCAAGCATGTGTACAGGGACATAAACGCAGCAGTGATAGGATTGGAGAGGTTCGGTGAGCAAATGAAGACCCTTTGAAGTCATATTGCATGGTACCCATTCCACGGGTTTCAACTACCCAGGTTTAAGGTATTCTTCCTTCAGCTAAAACATGCATGTGGAACCTAGAGTATGATCAACCATGTGATCGGGAGACGTGTTCAAATATGTCTCAGTTTTCGTACCCTGGTACTCGGGTGCAACATTCCAGACGCTTTACTAACACTCTCCCGACTTGGAGAGTCAGTCCCTTTAACCTCCTGTTTGGCCCAGTTTGCAATTTCTGCGGAAGATGAACAGGAATAGCGAGAACCAATGAGAGACTAGCTGGAGGTGTCTGGACGGGCAAATTTAACTCTCATTTCCCACCAGGAAGAGGAAATAACCAAAGGCTCAGCGTGCCGTGCCGGAACCAGATTAGGGCCTGAGGCCATCCTGCGGTGTTGCGGCCAGCTCACAAGAAAACGAGTTGAAGAAAGGAGCTCAGGGGCACTGTAATTCACAAACCTGCAGAGTTATAAATGACAACTATCGTCCAAAAATATACTGAAGTAAGGCTGCCAAGAGGACTTGAAAGCGGGGCAGAATTGCAGGAAACCGATTTCAGGAGGTAGACTGGAATTGCATTGAAAGCATAGGAAAAGAGGCAGAACGTCCACAATGATGCACTTGGCCAAAAAGGGCGTATGCGTTTTTTCCTGAATATATTCAGGAAAAAACGCATACGCCCTTTTTGGCCAACCAAGCAAGCTTGCAAAGGAAATCTGCACTACAATGAAGTCTCACTTCCCCCCGGTCAAAAGGGCCATCTGAAAAAAGTGTAAAATCCAGAAAGGCAGGACAGGCCATGGAGAACTGGGAGCCTTGTTATGCTGATGGGCGGGATGTAAACTGCCAACAGACACTCGGGAGAAGTGTATGGTGTTTCCTGAAACATCTAAAAAACAAAGCAACAGAGCCTAGGGCACTTCCACTTATGGTCCTATAGCTTAGGGAAATTAAAATCAAAAAGACACAGCCACCCCAAAGTTTGGGACGCCTCTGTTTACAAGAACCTCGTTTACCGTACAAGTTCAATATCACAGAAAGTGAAAAATGGATAAAGAACTTCTGGTACTTACGTACAATGCAGTATCACTCAGCAGTGAAATCTATGTCATCAGGCCCGTAGCGGCACAATGAGTGGATTCAGGTACGATGATTCTAACTGAAATAAGTCACACAGAAAAAGAAACATCATAAGATATCAGTAATACACGGAATGTAAACTTGGCTACACAGGAACTGAATTACAGAACAGAACAGGGTCTCAAATTTAGAAAACCAACTTATGCTTGTTTAAGGGTAAAGGTGAGTTGGGGTGCTGCATAAAACCAGAGATTGAAATGAGCACAGATAAAGTTCCTTAAGCCAAATATGGAATAGACAAGAGCTACTCCTTGCTCAACGAAATGGACTCAACACCGCATATTAAACGCCTAAGAATGTACCTGACTCTTAAGTATCTTAAAACGTATGGATTGCTATGTCTCCGAAAGAGAATCAAGCATGTGTACAGGGACATAAACGCAGCAGTGATAGGATTGGAGAGGTTCGGTGAGCAAATGAAGACCCTTAGAAGTCATATTGCATGGTACCCATTCCACGGGTTTCAACTACCCAGGTTTAAGGTATTCTTCCTTCAGCTAAAACATGCATGTTGAACCTAGAGTATGATCAACCATGTGATCGGGAGACGTGTTCAAATATGTCTCAGTTTTCGTACCCTGGTACTCGGGTGCAACATTCCAGACGCTTTACTAACACTCTCCCGACTTGGAGAGTCAGTCCCTTTAACCTCCTGTTTGGCCCAGTTTGCAATTTCTGCGGAAGATGAACAGGAATAGCGAGAACCAATGAGAGACTAGCTGGAGGTGTCTGGACGGGCAAATTTAACTCTCATTTCCCACCAGGAAGAGGAAATAACCAAAGGCTCAGCGTGCCGTGCCGGAACCAGATTAGGGCCTGAAGCCATCCTGCGGTGTTGCGGCCAGCTCACAAGAAAACGAGTTGAAGAAAGGAGCTCAGGGGCACTGTAATTCACAAACCTGCAGAGTTATAAATGACAGCTATCGTCCAAAAATATACTGAAGTAAGGCTGCCAAGAGGACTTGAAAGCGGGGCAGAATTGCAGGAAACCGATTTCAGGAGGTAGACTGGAATTGCATTGAAAGCATAGGAAAAGAGGCAGAACGTCCACAATGATGCACTTGGCCAAAAAGGGCGTATGCGTTTTTTCCTGAATATATTCAGGAAAAAACGCATACGCCCTTTTTGGCCAACCAAGCAAGCTTGCAAAGGAAATCTGCACTACAATGAAGTCTCACTTCCCCCCGGTCAAAAGGGCCATCTGAAAAAAGTGTAAAATCCAGAAAGGCAGGACAGGCCATGGAGACCTGGGAGCCTTGTTATGCTGATGGGCGGGATGTAAACTGCCAACAGACACTCGGGAGAAGTGTATGGTGTTTCCTGAAACATCTAAAAAACAAAGCAACAGAGCCTAGGGCACTTCCACTTATGGTCCTATAGCTTAGGGAAATTAAAATCAAAAAGACACAGCCACCCCAATGTTTGGGACGCCTCTGTTTACAAGAACCTCGTTTACCGTACAAGTTCAATATCACAGAAAGTGAAAAATGGATAAAGAACTTGTGGTACTTACGTACAATGCAGTATCACTCAGCAGTGAAATCTATGCCATCAGGCCCGTAGCAGCACAATGAGTGGATTCAGGTACGATGATTCTAACTGAAATAAGTCACACAGAAAAAGAAACATCATAAGATATCAGTAATACACGGAATGTAAACTTGGCTACACAGGAACTGAATTACAGAACAGAACAGGGTCTCAAATTTAGAAAACCAACTTATGCTTGTTTAAGGGTAAAGGTGAGTTGGGGTGCTGCATAAAACCAGAGATTGAAATGAGCACAGATAAAGTTCCTTAAGCCAAATATGGAATAGACAAGAGCTACTCCTTGCTCAACGAAATGGACTCAACACCGCATATTAAACACCTAAGAATGTACCTGACTCTTAAGTATCTTAAAACCTATGGATTGCTATGTCTCCGAAAGAGAATCAAGCATGTGTACAGGGACATAAACGCAGCAGTGATAGGATTGGAGAGGTTCGGTGAGCAAATGAAGACCCTTTGAAGTCATATTGCATGGTACCCATTCCACGGGTTTCAACTACCCAGGTTTAAGGTATTCTTCCTTCAGCTAAAACATGCATGTGGAACCTAGAGTATGATCAACCATGTGATCGGGAGACGTGTTCAAATATGTCTCAGTTTTCGTACCCTGGTACTCGGGTGCAACATTCCAGACGCTTTACTAACACTCTCCCGACTTGGAGAGTCAGTCCCTTTAACCTCCTGTTTGGCCCAGTTTGCAATTTCTGCGGAAGATGAACAGGAATAGCGAGAACCAATGAGAGACTAGCTGGAGGTGTCTGGACGGGCAAATTTAACTCTCATTTCCCACCAGGAAGAGGAAATAACCAAAGGCTCAGCGTGCCGTGCCGGAACCAGATTAGGGCCTGAAGCCATCCTGCGGTGTTGCGGCCAGCTCACAAGAAAACGAGTTGAAGAAAGGAGCTCAGGGGCACTGTAATTCACAAACCTGCAGAGTTATAAATGACAGCTATCGTCCAAAAATATACTGAAGTAAGGCTGCCAAGAGGACTTGAAAGCGGGGCAGAATTGCAGGAAACCGATTTCAGGAGGTAGACTGGAATTGCATTGAAAGCATAGGAAAAGAGGCAGAACGTCCACAATGATGCACTTGGCCAAAAAGGGCGTATGCGTTTTTTCCTGAATATATTCAGGAAAAAACGCATACGCCCTTTTTGGCCAACCAAGCAAGCTTGCAAAGGAAATCTGCACTACAATGAAGTCTCACTTCCCCCCGGTCAAAAGGGCCATCTGAAAAAAGTGTAAAATCCAGAAAGGCAGGACAGGCCATGGAGAACTGGGAGCCTTGTTATGCTGATGGGCGGGATGTAAACTGCCAACAGACACTCGGGAGAAGTGTATGGTGTTTCCTGAAACATCTAAAAAACAAAGCAACAGAGCCTAGGGCACTTCCACTTATGGTCCTATAGCTTAGGGAAATTAAAATCAAAAAGACACAGCCACCCCAATGTTTGGGACGCCTCTGTTTACAAGAACCTCGTTTACCGTACAAGTTCAATATCACAGAAAGTGAAAAATGGATAAAGAACTTGTGGTACTTACGTACAATGCAGTATCGCTCAGCAGTGAAATCTATGTCATCAGGCCCGTAGCAGCACAATGAGTGGATTCAGGTACGATGATTCTAACTGAAATAAGTCACACAGAAAAAGAAACATCATAAGATATCAGTAATACACGGAATGTAAACTTGGCTACACAGGAACTGAATTACAGAACAGAACAGGGTCTCAAATTTAGAAAACCAACTTATGCTTGTTTAAGGGTAAAGGTGAGTTGGAGTGCTGCATAAAACCAGAGATTGAAATGAGCACAGATAAAGTTCCTTAAGCCAAATATGGAATAGACAAGAGCTACTCCTTGCTCAACGAAATGGACTCAACACCGCATATTAAACGCCTAAGAATGTACCTGACTCTTAAGTATCTTAAAACCTATGGATTGCTATGTCTCCGAAAGAGAATCAAGCATGTGTACAGGGACATAAACGCAGCAGTGATAGGATTGGAGAGGTTCGGTGAGCAAATGAAGACCCTTTGAAGTCATATTGCATGGTACCCATTCCACGGGTTTCAACTACCCAGGTTTAAGGTATTCTTCCTTCAGCTAAAACATGCATGTGGAACCTAGAGTATGATCAACCATGTGATCGGGAGACGTGTTCAAATATGTCTCAGTTTTCGTACCCTGGTACTCGGGTGCAACATTCCAGACGCTTTACTAACACTCTCCCGACTTGGAGAGTCAGTCCCTTTAACCTCCTGTTTGGCCCAGTTTGCAATTTCTGCGGAAGATGAACAGGAATAGCGAGAACCAATGAGAGACTAGCTGGAGGTGTCTGGACGGGCAAATTTAACTCTCATTTCCCACCAGGAAGAGGAAATAACCAAAGGCTCAGCGTGCCGTGCCGGAACCAGATTAGGGCCTGAAGCCATCCTGCGGTGTTGCGGCCAGCTCACAAGAAAACGAGTTGAAGAAAGGAGCTCAGGGGCACTGTAATTCACAAACCTGCAGAGTTATAAATGACAACTATCGTCCAAAAATATACTGAAGTAAGGCTGCCAAGAGGACTTGAAAGCGGGGCAGAATTGCAGGAAACCGATTTCAGGAGGTAGACTGGAATTGCATTGAAAGCATAGGAAAAGAGGCAGAACGTCCACAATGATGCACTTGGCCAAAAAGGGCGTATGCGTTTTTTCCTGAATATATTCAGGAAAGAACGCATACGCCCTTTTTGGCCAACCAAGCAAGCTTGCAAAGGAAATCTGCACTACAATGAAGTCTCACTTCCCCCCGGTCAAAAGGGCCATCTGAAAAAAGTGTAAAATCCAGAAAGGCAGGACAGGCCATGGAGAACTGGGAGCCTTGTTATGCTGATGGGCGGGATGTAAACTGCCAACAGACACTCGGGAGAAGTGTATGGTGTTTCCTGAAACATCTAAAAAACAAAGCAACAGAGCCTAGGGCACTTCCACTTATGGTCCTATAGCTTAGGGAAATTAAAATCAAAAAGACACAGCCACCCCAATGTTTGGGACGCCTCTGTTTACAAGAACCTCGTTTACCGTACAAGTTCAATATCACAGAAAGTGAAAAATGGATAAAGAACTTGTGGTACTTACGTACAATGCAGTATCACTCAGCAGTGAAATCTATGTCATCAGGCCCGTAGCGGCACAATGAGTGGATTCAGGTACGATGATTCTAACTGAAATAAGTCACACAGAAAAAGAAACATCATAAGATATCAGTAATACACGGAATGTAAACTTGGCTACACAGGAACTGAATTACAGAACAGAACAGGGTCTCAAATTTAGAAAACCAACTTATGCTTGTTTAAGGGTAAAGGTGAGTTGGGGTGCTGCATAAAACCAGAGATTGAAATGAGCACAGATAAAGTTCCTTAAGCCAAATATGGAATAGACAAGAGCTACTCCTTGCTCAACGAAATGGACTCAACACCGCATATTAAACGCCTAAGAATGTACCTGACTCTTAAGTATCTTAAAACGTATGGATTGCTATGTCTCCGAAAGAGAATCAAGCATGTGTACAGGGACATAAACGCAGCAGTGATAGGATTGGAGAGGTTCGGTGAGCAAATGAAGACCCTTAGAAGTCATATTGCATGGTACCCATTCCACGGGTTTCAACTACCCAGGTTTAAGGTATTCTTCCTTCAGCTAAAACATGCATGTGGAACCTAGAGTATGATCAACCATGTGATCGGGAGACGTGTTCAAATATGTCTCAGTTTTCGTACCCTGGTACTCGGGTGCAACATTCCAGACGCTTTACTAACACTCTCCCGACTTGGAGAGTCAGTCCCTTTAACCTCCTGTTTGGCCCAGTTTGCAATTTCTGCGGAAGATGAACAGGAATAGCGAGAACCAATGAGAGACTAGCTGGAGGTGTCTGGACGGGCAAATTTAACTCTCATTTCCCACCAGGAAGAGGAAATAACCAAAGGCTCAGCGTGCCGTGCCGGAACCAGATTAGGGCCTGAAGCCATCCTGCGGTGTTGCGGCCAGCTCACAAGAAAACGAGTTGAAGAAAGGAGCTCAGGGGCACTGTAATTCACAAACCTGCAGAGTTATAAATGACAGCTATCGTCCAAAAATATACTGAAGTAAGGCTGCCAAGAGGACTTGAAAGCGGGGCAGAATTGCAGGAAACCGATTTCAGGAGGTAGACTGGAATTGCATTGAAAGCATAGGAAAAGAGGCAGAACGTCCACAATGATGCACTTGGCCAAAAAGGGCGTATGCGTTTTTTCCTGAATATATTCAGGAAAAAACGCATACGCCCTTTTTGGCCAACCAAGCAAGCTTGCAAAGGAAATCTGCACTACAATGAAGTCTCACTTCCCCCCGGTCAAAAGGGCCATCTGAAAAAAGTGTAAAATCCAGAAAGGCAGGACAGGCCATGGAGACCTGGGAGCCTTGTTATGCTGATGGGCGGGATGTAAACTGCCAACAGACACTCGGGAGAAGTGTATGGTGTTTCCTGAAACATCTAAAAAACAAAGCAACAGAGCCTAGGGCACTTCCACTTATGGTCCTATAGCTTAGGGAAATTAAAATCAAAAAGACACAGCCACCCCAATGTTTGGGACGCCTCTGTTTACAAGAACCTCGTTTACCGTACAAGTTCAATATCACAGAAAGTGAAAAATGGATAAAGAACTTGTGGTACTTACGTACAATGCAGTATCACTCAGCAGTGAAATCTATGCCATCAGGCCCGTAGCAGCACAATGAGTGGATTCAGGTACGATGATTCTAACTGAAATAAGTCACACAGAAAAAGAAACATCATAAGATATCAGTAATACACGGAATGTAAACTTGGCTACACAGGAACTGAATTACAGAACAGAACAGGGTCTCAAATTTAGAAAACCAACTTATGCTTGTTTAAGGGTAAAGGTGAGTTGGGGTGCTGCATAAAACCAGAGATTGAAATGAGCACAGATAAAGTTCCTTAAGCCAAATATGGAATAGACAAGAGCTACTCCTTGCTCAACGAAATGGACTCAACACCGCATATTAAACACCTAAGAATGTACCTGACTCTTAAGTATCTTAAAACCTATGGATTGCTATGTCTCCGAAAGAGAATCAAGCATGTGTACAGGGACATAAACGCAGCAGTGATAGGATTGGAGAGGTTCGGTGAGCAAATGAAGACCCTTTGAAGTCATATTGCATGGTACCCATTCCACGGGTTTCAACTACCCAGGTTTAAGGTATTCTTCCTTCAGCTAAAACATGCATGTGGAACCTAGAGTATGATCAACCATGTGATCGGGAGACGTGTTCAAATATGTCTCAGTTTTCGTACCCTGGTACTCGGGTGCAACATTCCAGACGCTTTACTAACACTCTCCCGACTTGGAGAGTCAGTCCCTTTAACCTCCTGTTTGGCCCAGTTTGCAATTTCTGCGGAAGATGAACAGGAATAGCGAGAACCAATGAGAGACTAGCTGGAGGTGTCTGGACGGGCAAATTTAACTCTCATTTCCCACCAGGAAGAGGAAATAACCAAAGGCTCAGCGTGCCGTGCCGGAACCAGATTAGGGCCTGAAGCCATCCTGCGGTGTTGCGGCCAGCTCACAAGAAAACGAGTTGAAGAAAGGAGCTCAGGGGCACTGTAATTCACAAACCTGCAGAGTTATAAATGACAGCTATCGTCCAAAAATATACTGAAGTAAGGCTGCCAAGAGGACTTGAAAGCGGGGCAGAATTGCAGGAAACCGATTTCAGGAGGTAGACTGGAATTGCATTGAAAGCATAGGAAAAGAGGCAGAACGTCCACAATGATGCACTTGGCCAAAAAGGGCGTATGCGTTTTTTCCTGAATATATTCAGGAAAAAACGCATACGCCCTTTTTGGCCAACCAAGCAAGCTTGCAAAGGAAATCTGCACTACAATGAAGTCTCACTTCCCCCCGGTCAAAAGGGCCATCTGAAAAAAGTGTAAAATCCAGAAAGGCAGGACAGGCCATGGAGAACTGGGAGCCTTGTTATGCTGATGGGCGGGATGTAAACTGCCAACAGACACTCGGGAGAAGTGTATGGTGTTTCCTGAAACATCTAAAAAACAAAGCAACAGAGCCTAGGGCACTTCCACTTATGGTCCTATAGCTTAGGGAAATTAAAATCAAAAAGACACAGCCACCCCAATGTTTGGGACGCCTCTGTTTACAAGAACCTCGTTTACCGTACAAGTTCAATATCACAGAAAGTGAAAAATGGATAAAGAACTTGTGGTACTTACGTACAATGCAGTATCGCTCAGCAGTGAAATCTATGTCATCAGGCCCGTAGCAGCACAATGAGTGGATTCAGGTACGATGATTCTAACTGAAATAAGTCACACAGAAAAAGAAACATCATAAGATATCAGTAATACACGGAATGTAAACTTGGCTACACAGGAACTGAATTACAGAACAGAACAGGGTCTCAAATTTAGAAAACCAACTTATGCTTGTTTAAGGGTAAAGGTGAGTTGGAGTGCTGCATAAAACCAGAGATTGAAATGAGCACAGATAAAGTTCCTTAAGCCAAATATGGAATAGACAAGAGCTACTCCTTGCTCAACGAAATGGACTCAACACCGCATATTAAACGCCTAAGAATGTACCTGACTCTTAAGTATCTTAAAACCTATGGATTGCTATGTCTCCGAAAGAGAATCAAGCATGTGTACAGGGACATAAACGCAGCAGTGATAGGATTGGAGAGGTTCGGTGAGCAAATGAAGACCCTTTGAAGTCATATTGCATGGTACCCATTCCACGGGTTTCAACTACCCAGGTTTAAGGTATTCTTCCTTCAGCTAAAACATGCATGTGGAACCTAGAGTATGATCAACCATGTGATCGGGAGACGTGTTCAAATATGTCTCAGTTTTCGTACCCTGGTACTCGGGTGCAACATTCCAGACGCTTTACTAACACTCTCCCGACTTGGAGAGTCAGTCCCTTTAACCTCCTGTTTGGCCCAGTTTGCAATTTCTGCGGAAGATGAACAGGAATAGCGAGAACCAATGAGAGACTAGCTGGAGGTGTCTGGACGGGCAAATTTAACTCTCATTTCCCACCAGGAAGAGGAAATAACCAAAGGCTCAGCGTGCCGTGCCGGAACCAGATTAGGGCCTGAAGCCATCCTGCGGTGTTGCGGCCAGCTCACAAGAAAACGAGTTGAAGAAAGGAGCTCAGGGGCACTGTAATTCACAAACCTGCAGAGTTATAAATGACAACTATCGTCCAAAAATATACTGAAGTAAGGCTGCCAAGAGGACTTGAAAGCGGGGCAGAATTGCAGGAAACCGATTTCAGGAGGTAGACTGGAATTGCATTGAAAGCATAGGAAAAGAGGCAGAACGTCCACAATGATGCACTTGGCCAAAAAGGGCGTATGCGTTTTTTCCTGAATATATTCAGGAAAGAACGCATACGCCCTTTTTGGCCAACCAAGCAAGCTTGCAAAGGAAATCTGCACTACAATGAAGTCTCACTTCCCCCCGGTCAAAAGGGCCATCTGAAAAAAGTGTAAAATCCAGAAAGGCAGGACAGGCCATGGAGAACTGGGAGCCTTGTTATGCTGATGGGCGGGATGTAAACTGCCAACAGACACTCGGGAGAAGTGTATGGTGTTTCCTGAAACATCTAAAAAACAAAGCAACAGAGCCTAGGGCACTTCCACTTATGGTCCTATAGCTTAGGGAAATTAAAATCAAAAAGACACAGCCACCCCAATGTTTGGGACGCCTCTGTTTACAAGAACCTCGTTTACCGTACAAGTTCAATATCACAGAAAGTGAAAAATGGATAAAGAACTTGTGGTACTTACGTACAATGCAGTATCACTCAGCAGTGAAATCTATGTCATCAGGCCCGTAGCAGCACAATGAGTGGATTCAGGTACGATGATTCTAACTGAAATAAGTCACACAGAAAAAGAAACATCATAAGATATCAGTAATACACGGAATGTAAACTTGGCTACACAGGAACTGAATTACAGAACAGAACAGGGTCTCAAATTTAGAAAACCAACTTATGCTTGCTTAAGGGTAAAGGTGAGTTGGGGTGCTGCATAAAACCAGAGATTGAAATGAGCACAGATAAAGTTCCTTAAGCCAAATATGGAATAGACAAGAGCTACTCCTTGCTCAACGAAATGGACTCAACACCGCATATTAAACGCCTAAGAATGTACCTGACTCTTAAGTATCTTAAAACCTATGGATTGCTATGTCTCCGAAAGAGAATCAAGCATGTGTACAGGGACATAAACGCAGCAGTGATAGGATTGGAGAGGTTCGGTGAGCAAATGAAGACCCTTTGAAGTCATATTGCATGGTACCCATTCCACGGGTTTCAACTACCCAGGTTTAAGGTATTCTTCCTTCAGCTAAAACATGCATGTGGAACCTAGAGTATGATCAACCATGTGATCGGGAGACGTGTTCAAATATGTCTCAGTTTTCGTACCCTGGTACTCGGGTGCAACATTCCAGACGCTTTACTAACACTCTCCCGACTTGGAGAGTCAGTCCCTTTAACCTCCTGTTTGGCCCAGTTTGCAATTTCTGCGGAAGATGAACAGGAATAGCGAGAACCAATGAGAGACTAGCTGGAGGTGTCTGGACGGGCAAATTTAACTCTCATTTCCCACCAGGAAGAGGAAATAACCAAAGGCTCAGCGTGCCGTGCCAGAACCAGATTAGGGCCTGAAGCCATCCTGCGGTGTTGCGGCCAGCTCACAAGAAAACGAGTTGAAGAAAGGAGCTCAGGGGCACTGTAATTCACAAACCTGCAGAGTTATAAATGACAACTATCGTCCAAAAATATACTGAAGTAAGGCTGCCAAGAGGACTTGAAAGCGGGGCAGAATTGCAGGAAACCGATTTCAGGAGGTAGACTGGAATTGCATTGAAAGCATAGGAAAAGAGGCAGAACGTCCACAATGATGCACTTGGCCAAAAAGGGCGTATGCGTTTTTTCCTGAATATATTCAGGAAAGAACACATACGCCCTTTTTGGCCAACGAAGCAAGCTTGCAAAGGAAATCTGCACTACAATGAAGTCTCACTTCCCCCCGGTCAAAAGGGCCATCTGAAAAAAGTGTAAAATCCAGAAAGGCAGGACAGGCCATGGAGAACTGGGAGCCTTGTTATGCTGATGGGCGGGATGTAAACTGCCAACAGACACTCGGGAGAAGTGTATGGTGTTTCCTGAAACATCTAAAAAACAAAGCAACAGAGCCTAGGGCACTTCCACTTATGGTCCTATAGCTTAGGGAAATTAAAATCAAAAAGACACAGCCACCCCAATGTTTGGGACGCCTCTGTTTACAAGAACCTCGTTTACCGTACAAGTTCAATATCACAGAAAGTGAAAAATGGATAAAGAACTTGTGGTACTTACGTACAATGCAGTATCACTCAGCAGTGAAATCTATGTCATCAGGCCCGTAGCAGCACAATGAGTGGATTCAGGTACGATGATTCTAACTGAAATAAGTCACACAGAAAAAGAAACATCATAAGATATCAGTAATACACGGAATGTAAACTTGGCTACACAGGAACTGAATTACAGAACAGAACAGGGTCTCAAATTTAGAAAACCAACTTATGCTTGTTTAAGGGTAAAGGTGAGTTGGGGTGCTGCATAAAACCAGAGATTGAAATGAGCACAGATAAAGTTCCTTAAGCCAAATATGGAATAGACAAGAGCTACTCCTTGCTCAACGAAATGGACTCAACACCGCATATTAAACGCCTAAGAATGTACCTGACTCTTAAGTATCTTAAAACCTATGGATTGCTATGTCTCCGAAAGAGAATCAAGCATGTGTACAGGGACATAAACGCAGCAGTGATAGGATTGGAGAGGTTCGGTGAGCAAATGAAGACCCTTTGAAGTCATATTGCATGGTACCCATTCCACGGCTTTCAACTACCCAGGTTTAAGGTATTCTTCCTTCAGCTAAAACATGCATGTGGAACCTAGAGTATGATCAACCATGTGATCGGGAGACGTGTTCAAATATGTCTCAGTTTTCGTACCCTGGTACTCGGGTGCAACATTCCAGACGCTTTACTAACACTCTCCCGACTTGGAGAGTCAGTCCCTTTAACCTCCTGTTTGGCCCAGTTTGCAATTTCTGCGGAAGATGAACAGGAATAGCGAGAACCAATGAGAGACTAGCTGGAGGTGTCTGGACGGGCAAATTTAACTCTCATTTCCCACCAGGAAGAGGAAATAACCAAAGGCTCAGCGTGCCGTGCCGGAACCAGATTAGGGCCTGAAGCCATCCTGCGGTGTTGCGGCCAGCTCACAAGAAAACGAGTTGAAGAAAGGAGCTCAGGGGCACTGTAATTCACAAACCTGCAGAGTTATAAATGACAACTATCGTCCAAAAATATACTGAAGTAAGGCTGCCAAGAGGACTTGAAAGCGGGGCAGAATTGCAGGAAACCGATTTCAGGAGGTAGACTGGAATTGCATTGAAAGCATAGGAAAAGAGGCAGAACGTCCACAATGATGCACTTGGCCAAAAAGGGCGTATGCGTTTTTTCCTGAATATATTCAGGAAAGAACGCATACGCCCTTTTTGGCCAACGAAGCAAGCTTGCAAAGGAAATCTGCACTACAATGAAGTCTCACTTCCCCCCGGTCAAAAGGGCCATCTGAAAAAAGTGTAAAATCCAGAAAGGCAGGACAGGCCATGGAGAACTGGGAGCCTTGTTATGCTGATGGGCGGGATGTAAACTGCCAACAGACACTCGGGAGAAGTGTATGGTGTTTCCTGAAACATCTAAAAAACAAAGCAACAGAGCCTAGGGCACTTCCACTTATGGTCCTATAGCTTAGGGAAATTAAAATCAAAAAGACACAGCCACCCCAATGTTTGGGACGCCTCTGTTTACAAGAACCTCGTTTACCGTACAAGTTCAATATCACAGAAAGTGAAAAATGGATAAAGAACTTGTGGTACTTACGTACAATGCAGTATCACTCAGCAGTGAAATCTATGTCATCAGGCCCGTAGCAGCACAATGAGTGGATTCAGGTACGATGATTCTAACTGAAATAAGTCACACAGAAAAAGAAACATCATAAGATATCAGTAATACACGGAATGTAAACTTGGCTACACAGGAACTGAATTACAGAACAGAACAGGGTCTCAAATTTAGAAAACCAACTTATGCTTGTTTAAGGGTAAAGGTGAGTTGGGGTGCTGCATAAAACCAGAGATTGAAATGAGCACAGATAAAGTTCCTTAAGCCAAATATGGAATAGACAAGAGCTACTCCTTGCTCAACGAAATGGACTCAACACCGCATATTAAACGCCTAAGAATGTACCTGACTCTTAAGTATCTTAAAACCTATGGATTGCTATGTCTCCGAAAGAGAATCAAGCATGTGTACAGGGACATAAACGCAGCAGTGATAGGATTGGAGAGGTTCGGAGAGCAAATGAAGACCCTTAGAAGTCATATTGCATGGTACCCATTCCACGGGTTTCAACTACCCAGGTTTAAGGTATTCTTCCTTCAGCTAAAACATGCATGTGGAACCTAGAGTATGATCAACCATGTGATCGGGAGACGTGTTCAAATATGTCTCAGTTTTCGTACCCTGGTACTCGGGTGCAACATTCCAGACGCTTTACTAACACTCTCCCGACTTGGAGAGTCAGTCCCTTTAACCTCCTGTTTGGCCCAGCTTGCAATTTCTGCGGAAGATGAACAGGAATAGCGAGAACCAATGAGAGACTAGCTGGAGGTGTCTGGACGGGCAAATTTAACTCTCATTTCCCACCAGGAAGAGGAAATAACCAAAGGCTCAGCGTGCCGTGCCGGAACCAGATTAGGGCCTGAAGCCATCCTGCGGTGTTGCGGCCAGCTCACAAGAAAACGAGTTGAAGAAAGGAGCTCAGGGGCACTGTAATTCACAAACCTGCAGAGTTATAAATGACAGCTATCGTCCAAAAATATACTGAAGTAAGGCTGCCAAGAGGACTTGAAAGCGGGGCAGAATTGCAGGAAACCGATTTCAGGAGGTAGACTGGAATTGCATTGAAAGCATAGGAAAAGAGGCAGAACGTCCACAATGATGCACTTGGCCAAAAAGGGCGTATGCGTTTTTTCCTGAATATATTCAGGAAAAAACGCATACGCCCTTTTTGGCCAACCAAGCAAGCTTGCAAAGGAAATCTGCACTACAATGAAGTCTCACTTCCCCCCGGTCAAAAGGGCCATCTGAAAAAAGTGTAAAATCCAGAAAGGCAGGACAGGCCATGGAGAACTGGGAGCCTTGTTATGCTGATGGGCGGGATGTAAACTGCCAACAGACACTCGGGAGAAGTGTATGGTGTTTCCTGAAACATCTAAAAAACAAAGCAACAGAGCCTAGGGCACTTCCACTTATGGTCCTATAGCTTAGGGAAATTAAAATCAAAAAGACACAGCCACCCCAATGTTTGGGACGCCTCTGTTTACAAGAACCTCGTTTACCGTACAAGTTCAATATCACAGAAAGTGAAAAATGGATAAAGAACTTGTGGTACTTACGTACAATGCAGTATCGCTCAGCAGTGAAATCTATGCCATCAGGCCCGTAGCAGCACAATGAGTGGATTCAGGTACGATGATTCTAACTGAAATAAGTCACACAGAAAAAGAAACATCATAAGATATCAGTAATACACGGAATGTAAACTTGGCTACACAGGAACTGAATTACAGAACAGAACAGGGTCTCAAATTTAGAAAACCAACTTATGCTTGTTTAAGGGTAAAGGTGAGTTGGGGTGCTGCATAAAACCAGAGATTGAAATGAGCACAGATAAAGTTCCTTAAGCCAAATATGGAATAGACAAGAGCTACTCCTTGCTCAACGAAATGGACTCAACACCGCATATTAAACGCCTAAGAATGTACCTGACTCTTAAGTATCTTAAAACGTATGGATTGCTATGTCTCCGAAAGAGAATCAAGCATGTGTACAGGGACATAAACGCAGAAGTGATAGGATTGGAGAGGTTCGGTGAGCAAATGAAGACCCTTTGAAGTCATATTGCATGGTACCCATTCCACGGGTTTCAACTACCCAGGTTTAAGGTATTCTTCCTTCAGCTAAAACATGCATGTGGAACCTAGAGTATGATCAACCATGTGATCGGGAGACGTGTTCAAATATGTCTCAGTTTTCGTACCCTGGTACTCGGGTGCAACATTCCAGACGCTTTACTAACACTCTCCCGACTTGGAGAGTCAGTCCCTTTAACCTCCTGTTTGGCCCAGTTTGCAATTTCTGCGGAAGATGAACAGGAATAGCGAGAACCAATGAGAGACTAGCTGGAGGTGTCTGGACGGGCAAATTTAACTCTCATTTCCCACCAGGAAGAGGAAATAACCAAAGGCTCAGCGTGCCGTGCCGGAACCAGATTAGGGCCTGAAGCCATCCTGCGGTGTTGCGGCCAGCTCACAAGAAAACGAGTTGAAGAAAGGAGCTCAGGGGCACTGTAATTCACAAACCTGCAGAGTTATAAATGACAACTATCGTCCAAAAATATACTGAAGTAAGGCTGCCAAGAGGACTTGAAAGCGGGGCAGAATTGCAGGAAACTGATTTCAGGAGGTAGACTGGAATTGCATTGAAAGCATAGGAAAAGAGGCAGAACGTCCACAATGATGCACTTGGCCAAAAAGGGCGTATGCGTTTTTTCCTGAATATATTCAGGAAAGAACGCATACGCCCTTTTTGGCCAACCAAGCAAGCTTGCAAAGGAAATCTGCACTACAATGAAGTCTCACTTCCCCCCGGTCAAAAGGGCCATCTGAAAAAAGTGTAAAATCCAGAAAGGCAGGACAGGCCATGGAGAACTGGGAGCCTTGTTATGCTGATGGGCGGGATGTAAACTGCCAACAGACACTCGGGAGAAGTGTATGGTGTTTCCTGAAACATCTAAAAAACAAAGCAACAGAGCCTAGGGCACTTCCACTTATGGTCCTATAGCTTAGGGAAATTAAAATCAAAAAGACACAGCCACCCCAATGTTTGGGACGCCTCTGTTTACAAGAACCTCGTTTACCGTACAAGTTCAATATCACAGAAAGTGAAAAATGGATAAAGAACTTGTGGTACTTACGTACAATGCAGTATCGCTCAGCAGTGAAATCTATGCCATCAGGCCCGTAGCAGCACAATGAGTGGATTCAGGTACGATGATTCTAACTGAAATAAGTCACACAGAAAAAGAAACATCATAAGATATCAGTAATACACGGAATGTAAACTTGGCTACACAGGAACTGAATTACAGAACAGAACAGGGTCTCAAATTTAGAAAACCAACTTATGCTTGTTTAAGGGTAAAGGTGAGTTGGGGTGCTGCATAAAACCAGAGATTGAAATGAGCACAGATAAAGTTCCTTAAGCCAAATATGGAATAGACAAGAGCTACTCCTTGCTCAACGAAATGGACTCAACACCGCATATTAAACGCCTAAGAATGTACCTGACTCTTAAGTATCTTAAAACCTATGGATTGCTATGTCTCCGAAAGAGAATCAAGCATGTGTACAGGGACATAAACGCAGCAGTGATAGGATTGGAGAGGTTCGGTGAGCAAATGAAGACCCTTTGAAGTCATATTGCATGGTACCCATTCCACGGGTTTCAACTACCCAGGTTTAAGGTATTCTTCCTTCAGCTAAAACATGCATGTGGAACCTAGAGTATGATCAACCATGTGATCGGGAGACGTGTTCAAATATGTCTCAGTTTTCGTACCCTGGTACTCGGGTGCAACATTCCAGACGCTTTACTAACACTCTCCCGACTTGGAGAGTCAGTCCCTTTAACCTCCTGTTTGGCCCAGTTTGCAATTTCTGCGGAAGATGAACAGGAATAGCGAGAACCAATGAGAGACTAGCTGGAGGTGTCTGGACGGGCAAATTTAACTCTCATTTCCCACCAGGAAGAGGAAATAACCAAAGGCTCAGCGTGCCGTGCCGGAACCAGATTAGGGCCTGAAGCCATCCTGCGGTGTTGCGGCCAGCTCACAAGAAAACGAGTTGAAGAAAGGAGCTCAGGGGCACTGTAATTCACAAACCTGCAGAGTTATAAATGACAGCTATCGTCCAAAAATATACTGAAGTAAGGCTGCCAAGAGGACTTGAAAGCGGGGCAGAATTGCAGGAAACCGATTTCAGGAGGTAGACTGGAATTGCATTGAAAGCATAGGAAAAGAGGCAGAACGTCCACAATGATGCACTTGGCCAAAAAGGGCGTATGCGTTTTTTCCTGAATATATTCAGGAAAAAACGCATACGCCCTTTTTGGCCAACCAAGCAAGCTTGCAAAGGAAATCTGCACTACAATGAAGTCTCACTTCCCCACGGTCAAAAGGGCCATCTGAAAAAAGTGTAAAATCCAGAAAGGCAGGACAGGCCATGGAGAACTGGGAGCCTTGTTATGCTGATGGGCGGGATGTAAACTGCCAACAGACACTCGGGAGAAGTGTATGGTGTTTCCTGAAACATCTAAAAAACAAAGCAACAGAGCCTAGGGCACTTCCACTTATGGTCCTATAGCTTAGGGAAATTAAAATCAAAAAGACACAGCCACCCCAATGTTTGGGACGCCTCTGTTTACAAGAACCTCGTTTACCATACAAGTTCAATATCACAGAAAGTGAAAAATGGATAAAGAACTTGTGGTACTTACGTACAATGCAGTATCGCTGAGCAGTGAAATCTATGTCATCAGGCCCGTAGCAGCACAATGAGTGGATTCAGGTACGATGATTCTAACTGAAATAAGTCACACAGAAAAAGAAACATCATAAGATATCAGTAATACATGGAATGTAAACTTGGCTACACAGGAACTGAATTACAGAACAGAACAGGGTCTCAAATTTAGAAAACCAACTTATGCTTGTTTAAGGGTAAAGGTGAGTTGGAGTGCTGCATAAAACCAGAGATTGAAATGAGCACAGATAAAGTTCCTTAAGCCAAATATGGAATAGACAAGAGCTACTCCTTGCTCAACGAAATGGACTCAACACCGCATATTAAACGCCTAAGAATGTACCTGACTCTTAAGTATCTTAAAACCTATGGATTGCTATGTCTCCGAAAGAGAATCAAGCATGTGTACAGGGACATAAACGCAGCAGTGATAGGATTGGAGAGGTTCGGTGAGCAAATGAAGACCCTTTGAAGTCATATTGCATGGTACCCATTCCACGGGTTTCAACTACCCAGGTTTAAGGTATTCTTCCTTCAGCTAAAACATGCATGTGGAACCTAGAGTATGATCAACCATGTGATCGGGAGACGTGTTCAAATATGTCTCAGTTTTCGTACCCTGGTACTCGGGTGCAACATTCCAGACGCTTTACTAACACTCTCCCGACTTGGAGAGTCAGTCCCTTTAACCTCCTGTTTGGCCCAGTTTGCAATTTCTGCGGAAGATGAACAGGAATAGCGAGAACCAATGAGAGACTAGCTGGAGGTGTCTGGACGGGCAAATTTAACTCTCATTTCCCACCAGGAAGAGGAAATAACCAAAGGCTCAGCGTGCCGTGCCGGAACCAGATTAGGGCCTGAAGCCATCCTGCGGTGTTGCGGCCAGCTCACAAGAAAACGAGTTGAAGAAAGGAGCTCAGGGGCACTGTAATTCACAAACCTGCAGAGTTATAAATGACAGCTATCGTCCAAAAATATACTGAAGTAAGGCTGCCAAGAGGACTTGAAAGCGGGGCAGAATTGCAGGAAACCGATTTCAGGAGGTAGACTGGAATTGCATTGAAAGCATAGGAAAAGAGGCAGAACGTCCACAATGATGCACTTGGCCAAAAAGGGCGTATGCGTTTTTTCCTGAATATATTCAGGAAAGAACGCATACGCCCTTTTTGGCCAACCAAGCAAGCTTGCAAAGGAAATCTGCACTACAATGAAGTCTCACTTCCCCCCGGTCAAAAGGGCCATCTGAAAAAAGTGTAAAATCCAGAAAGGCAGGACAGGCCATGGAGAACTGGGAGCCTTGTTATGCTGATGGGCGGGATGTAAACTGCCAACAGACACTCGGGAGAAGTGTATGGTGTTTCCTGAAACATCTAAAAAACAAAGCAACAGAGCCTAGGGCACTTCCACTTATGGTCCTATAGCTTAGGGAAATTAAAATCAAAAAGACACAGCCACCCCAATGTTTGGGACGCCTCTGTTTACAAGAACCTCGTTTACCGTACAAGTTCAATATCACAGAAAGTGAAAAATGGATAAAGAACTTGTGGTACTTACGTACAATGCAGTATCACTCAGCAGTGAAATCTATGTCATCAGGCCCGTAGCAGCACAATGAGTGGATTCAGGTACGATGATTCTAACTGAAATAAGTCACACAGAAAAAGAAACATCATAAGATATCAGTAATACATGGAATGTAAACTTGGCTACACAGGAACTGAATTACAGAACAGAACAGGGTCTCAAATTTAGAAAACCAACTTATGCTTGTTTAAGGGTAAAGGTGAGTTGGGGTGCTGCATAAAACCAGAGATTGAAATGAGCACAGATAAAGTTCCTTAAGCCAAATATGGAATAGACAAGAGCTACTCCTTGCTCAACGAAATGGACTCAACACCGCATATTAAACGCCTAAGAATGTACCTGACTCTTAAGTATCTTAAAACCTATGGATTGCTATGTCTCCGAAAGAGAATCAAGCATGTGTACAGGGACATAAACGCAGCAGTGATAGGATTGGAGAGGTTCGGTGAGCAAATGAAGACCCTTTGAAGTCATATTGCATGGTACCCATTCCACGGGTTTCAACTACCCAGGTTTAAGGTATTCTTCCTTCAGCTAAAACATGCATGTGGAACCTAGAGTATGATCAACCATGTGATCGGGAGACGTGTTCAAATATGTCTCAGTTTTCGTACCCTGGTACTCGGGTGCAACATTCCAGACGCTTTACTAACACTCTCCCGACTTGGAGAGTCAGTCCCTTTAACCTCCTGTTTGGCCCAGTTTGCAATTTCTGCGGAAGATGAACAGGAATAGCGAGAACCAATGAGAGACTAGCTGGAGGTGTCTGGACGGGCAAATTTAACTCTCATTTCCCACCAGGAAGAGGAAATAACCAAAGGCTCAGCGTGCCGTGCCGGAACCAGATTAGGGCCTGAAGCCATCCTGCGGTGTTGCGGCCAGCTCACAAGAAAACGAGTTGAAGAAAGGAGCTCAGGGGCACTGTAATTCACAAACCTGCAGAGTTATAAATGACAACTATCGTCCAAAAATATACTGAAGTAAGGCTGCCAAGAGGACTTGAAAGCGGGGCAGAATTGCAGGAAACCGATTTCAGGAGGTAGACTGGAATTGCATTGAAAGCATAGGAAAAGAGGCAGAACGTCCACAATGATGCACTTGGCCAAAAAGGGCGTATGCGTTTTTTCCTGAATATATTCAGGAAAGAACGCATACGCCCTTTTTGGCCAACCAAGCAAGCTTGCAAAGGAAATCTGCACTACAATGAAGTCTCACTTCCCCCCGGTCAAAAGGGCCATCTGAAAAAAGTGTAAAATCCAGAAAGGCAGGACAGGCCATGGAGAACTGGGAGCCTTGTTATGCTGATGGGCGGGATGTAAACTGCCAACAGACACTCGGGAGAAGTGTATGGTGTTTCCTGAAACATCTAAAAAACAAAGCAACAGAGCCTAGGGCACTTCCACTTATGGTCCTATAGCTTAGGGAAATTAAAATCAAAAAGACACAGCCACCCCAATGTTTGGGACGCCTCTGTTTACAAGAACCTCGTTTACCGTACAAGTTCAATATCACAGAAAGTGAAAAATGGATAAAGAACTTGTGGTACTTACGTACAATGCAGTATCGCTCAGCAGTGAAATCTATGTCATCAGGCCCGTAGCAGCACAATGAGTGGATTCAGGTACGATGATTCTAACTGAAATAAGTCACACAGAAAAAGAAACATCATAAGATATCAGTAATACACGGAATGTAAACTTGGCTACACAGGAACTGAATTACAGAACAGAACAGGGTCTCAAATTTAGAAAACCAACTTATGCTTGCTTAAGGGTAAAGGTGAGTTGGGGTGCTGCATAAAACCAGAGATTGAAATGAGCACAGATAAAGTTCCTTAAGCCAAATATGGAATAGACAAGAGCTACTCCTTGCTCAACGAAATGGACTCAACACCGCATATTAAACGCCTAAGAATGTACCTGACTCTTAAGTATCTTAAAACCTATGGATTGCTATGTCTCCGAAAGATAATCAAGCATGTGTACAGGGACATAAACGCAGCAGTGATAGGATTGGAGAGGTTCGGTGAGCAAATGAAGACCCTTTGAAGTCATATTGCATGGTACCCATTCCACGGGTTTCAACTACCCAGGTTTAAGGTATTCTTCCTTCAGCTAAAACATGCATGTGGAACCTAGAGTATGATCAACCATGTGATCGGGAGACGTGTTCAAATATGTCTCAGTTTTCGTACCCTGGTACTCGGGTGCAACATTCCAGACGCTTTACTAACACTCTCCCGACTTGGAGAGTCAGTCCCTTTAACCTCCTGTTTGGCCCAGTTTGCAATTTCTGCGGAAGATGAACAGGAATAGCGAGAACCAATGAGAGACTAGCTGGAGGTGTCTGGACGGGCAAATTTAACTCTCATTTCCCACCAGGAAGAGGAAATAACCAAAGGCTCAGCGTGCCGTGCCAGAACCAGATTAGGGCCTGAAGCCATCCTGCGGTGTTGCGGCCAGCTCACAAGAAAACGAGTTGAAGAAAGGAGCTCAGGGGCACTGTAATTCACAAACCTGCAGAGTTATAAATGACAACTATCGTCCAAAAATATACTGAAGTAAGGCTGCCAAGAGGACTTGAAAGCGGGGCAGAATTGCAGGAAACCGATTTCAGGAGGTAGACTGGAATTGCATTGAAAGCATAGGAAAAGAGGCAGAACGTCCACAATGATGCACTTGGCCAAAAAGGGCGTATGCGTTTTTTCCTGAATATATTCAGGAAAGAACGCATACGCCCTTTTTGGCCAACCAAGCAAGCTTGCAAAGGAAATCTGCACTACAATGAAGTCTCACTTCCCCCCGGTCAAAAGGGCCATCTGAAAAAAGTGTAAAATCCAGAAAGGCAGGACAGGCCATGGAGAACTGGGAGCCTTGTTATGCTGATGGGCGGGATGTAAACTGCCAACAGACACTCGGGAGAAGTGTATGGTGTTTCCTGAAACATCTAAAAAACAAAGCAACAGAGCCTAGGGCACTTCCACTTATGGTCCTATAGCTTAGGGAAATTAAAATCAAAAAGACACAGCCACCCCAATGTTTGGGACGCCTCTGTTTACAAGAACCTCGTTTACCGTACAAGTTCAATATCACAGAAAGTGAAAAATGGATAAAGAACTTGTGGTACTTACGTACAATGCAGTATCGCTCAGCAGTGAAATCTATGCCATCAGGCCCGTAGCAGCACAATGAGTGGATTCAGGTACGATGATTCTAACTGAAATAAGTCACACAGAAAAAGAAACATCATAAGATATCAGTAATACACGGAATGTAAACTTGGCTACACAGGAACTGAATTACAGAACAGAACAGGGTCTCAAATTTAGAAAACCAACTTATGCTTGTTTAAGGGTAAAGGTGAGTTGGGGTGCTGCATAAAACCAGAGATTGAAATGAGCACAGATAAAGTTCCTTAAGCCAAATATGGAATAGACAAGAGCTACTCCTTGCTCAACGAAATGGACTCAACACCGCATATTAAACGCCTAAGAATGTACCTGACTCTTAAGTATCTTAAAACCTATGGATTGCTATGTCTCCGAAAGAGAATCAAGCATGTGTACAGGGACATAAACGCAGCAGTGATAGGATTGGAGAGGTTCGGTGAGCAAATGAAGACCCTTTGAAGTCATATTGCATGGTACCCATTCCACGGGTTTCAACTACCCAGGTTTAAGGTATTCTTCCTTCAGCTAAAACATGCATGTGGAACCTAGAGTATGATCAACCATGTGATCGGGAGACGTGTTCAAATATGTCTCAGTTTTCGTACCCTGGTACTCGGGTGCAACATTCCAGACGCTTTACTAACACTCTCCCGACTTGGAGAGTCAGTCCCTTTAACCTCCTGTTTGGCCCAGTTTGCAATTTCTGCGGAAGATGAACAGGAATAGCGAGAACCAATGAGAGACTAGCTGGAGGTGTCTGGACGGGCAAATTTAACTCTCATTTCCCACCAGGAAGAGGAAATAACCAAAGGCTCAGCGTGCCGTGCCAGAACCAGATTAGGGCCTGAAGCCATCCTGCGGTGTTGCGGCCAGCTCACAAGAAAACGAGTTGAAGAAAGGAGCTCAGGGGCACTGTAATTCACAAACCTGCAGAGTTATAAATGACAACTATCGTCCAAAAATATACTGAAGTAAGGCTGCCAAGAGGACTTGAAAGCGGGGCAGAATTGCAGGAAACCGATTTCAGGAGGTAGACTGGAATTGCATTGAAAGCATAGGAAAAGAGGCAGAACGTCCACAATGATGCACTTGGCCAAAAAGGGCGTATGCGTTTTTTCCTGAATATATTCAGGAAAGAACGCATACGCCCTTTTTGGCCAACCAAGCAAGCTTGCAAAGGAAATCTGCACTACAATGAAGTCTCACTTCCCCCCGGTCAAAAGGGCCATCTGAAAAAAGTGTAAAATCCAGAAAGGCAGGACAGGCCATGGAGAACTGGGAGCCTTGTTATGCTGATGGGCGGGATGTAAACTGCCAACAGACACTCGGGAGAAGTGTATGGTGTTTCCTGAAACATCTAAAAAACAAAGCAACAGAGCCTAGGGCACTTCCACTTATGGTCCTATAGCTTAGGGAAATTAAAATCAAAAAGACACAGCCACCCCAATGTTTGGGACGCCTCTGTTTACAAGAACCTCGTTTACCGTACAAGTTCAATATCACAGAAAGTGAAAAATGGATAAAGAACTTGTGGTACTTACGTACAATGCAGTATCACTCAGCAGTGAAATCTATGTCATCAGGCCCGTAGCAGCACAATGAGTGGATTCAGGTACGATGATTCTAACTGAAATAAGTCACACAGAAAAAGAAACATCATAAGATATCAGTAATACACGGAATGTAAACTTGGCTACACAGGAACTGAATTACAGAACAGAACAGGGTCTCAAATTTAGAAAACCAACTTATGCTTGCTTAAGGGTAAAGGTGAGTTGGGGTGCTGCATAAAACCAGAGATTGAAATGAGCACAGATAAAGTTCCTTAAGCCAAATATGGAATAGACAAGAGCTACTCCTTGCTCAACGAAATGGACTCAACACCGCATATTAAACGCCTAAGAATGTACCTGACTCTTAAGTATCTTAAAACCTATGGATTGCTATGTCTCCGAAAGAGAATCAAGCATGTGTACAGGGACATAAACGCAGCAGTGATAGGATTGGAGAGGTTCGGTGAGCAAATGAAGACCCTTTGAAGTCATATTGCATGGTACCCATTCCACGGGTTTCAACTACCCAGGTTTAAGGTATTCTTCCTTCAGCTAAAACATGCATGTGGAACCTAGAGTATGATCAACCATGTGATCGGGAGACGTGTTCAAATATGTCTCAGTTTTCGTACCCTGGTACTCGGGTGCAACATTCCAGACGCTTTACTAACACTCTCCCGACTTGGAGAGTCAGTCCCTTTAACCTCCTGTTTGGCCCAGTTTGCAATTTCTGCGGAAGATGAACAGGAATAGCGAGAACCAATGAGAGACTAGCTGGAGGTGTCTGGACGGGCAAATTTAACTCTCATTTCCCACCAGGAAGAGGAAATAACCAAAGGCTCAGCATGCCGTGCCGGAACCAGATTAGGGCCTGAAGCCATCCTGCGGTGTTGCGGCCAGCTCACAAGAAAACGAGTTGAAGAAAGGAGCTCAGGGGCACTGTAATTCACAAACCTGCAGAGTTATAAATGACAACTATCGTCCAAAAATATATTGAAGTAAGGCTGCCAAGAGGACTTGAAAGCGGGGCAGAATTGCAGGAAACCGATTTCAGGAGGTAGACTGGAATTGCATTGAAAGCATAGGAAAAGAGGCAGAACGTCCACAATGATGCACTTGGCCAAAAAGGGCGTATGCGTTTTTTCCTGAATATATTCAGGAAAAAACGCATACGCCCTTTTTGGCCAACCAAGCAAGCTTGCAAAGGAAATCTGCACTACAATGAAGTCTCACTTCCCCCCGGTCAAAAGGGCCATCTGAAAAAAGTGTAAAATCCAGAAAGGCAGGACAGGCCATGGAGAACTGGGAGCCTTGTTATGCTGATGGGCGGGATGTAAACTGCCAACAGACACTCGGGAGAAGTGTATGGTGTTTCCTGAAACATCTAAAAAACAAAGCAACAGAGCCTAGGGCACTTCCACTTATGGTCCTATAGCTTAGGGAAATTAAAATCAAAAAGACACAGCCACCCCAATGTTTGGGACGCCTCTGTTTACAAGAACCTCGTTTACCGTACAAGTTCAATATCACAGAAAGTGAAAAATGGATAAAGAACTTGTGGTACTTACGTACAATGCAGTATCGCTCAGCAGTGAAATCTATGCCATCAGGCCCGTAGCAGCACAATGAGTGGATTCAGGTACGATGATTCTAACTGAAATAAGTCACACAGAAAAAGAAACATCATAAGATATCAGTAATACACGGAATGTAAACTTGGCTACACAGGAACTGAATTACAGAACAGAACAGGGTCTCAAATTTAGAAAACCAACTTATGCTTGTTTAAGGGTAAAGGTGAGTTGGGGTGCTGCATAAAACCAGAGATTGAAATGAGCACAGATAAAGTTCCTTAAGCCAAATATGGAATAGACAAGAGCTACTCCTTGCTCAACGAAATGGACTCAACACCGCATATTAAACGCCTAAGAATGTACCTGACTCTTAAGTATCTTAAAACCTATGGATTGCTATGTCTCCGAAAGAGAATCAAGCATGTGTACAGGGACATAAACGCAGCAGTGATAGGATTGGAGAGGTTCGGTGAGCAAATGAAGACCCTTTGAAGTCATATTGCATGGTACCCATTCCACGGCTTTCAACTACCCAGGTTTAAGGTATTCTTCCTTCAGCTAAAACATGCATGTGGAACCTAGAGTATGATCAACCATGTGATCGGGAGACGTGTTCAAATATGTCTCAGTTTTCGTACCCTGGTACTCGGGTGCAACATTCCAGACGCTTTACTAACACTCTCCCGACTTGGAGAGTCAGTCCCTTTAACCTCCTGTTTGGCCCAGTTTGCAATTTCTGCGGAAGATGAACAGGAATAGCGAGAACCAATGAGAGACTAGCTGGAGGTGTCTGGACGGGCAAATTTAACTCTCATTTCCCACCAGGAAGAGGAAATAACCAAAGGCTCAGCGTGCCGTGCCGGAACCAGATTAGGGCCTGAAGCCATCCTGCGGTGTTGCGGCCAGCTCACAAGAAAACGAGTTGAAGAAAGGAGCTCAGGGGCACTGTAATTCACAAACCTGCAGAGTTATAAATGACAACTATCGTCCAAAAATATACTGAAGTAAGGCTGCCAAGAGGACTTGAAAGCGGGGCAGAATTGCAGGAAACCGATTTCAGGAGGTAGACTGGAATTGCATTGAAAGCATAGGAAAAGAGGCAGAACGTCCACAATGATGCACTTGGCCAAAAAGGGCGTATGCGTTTTTTCCTGAATATATTCAGGAAAGAACGCATACGCCCTTTTTGGCCAAGCAAGCAAGCTTGCAAAGGAAATCTGCACTACAATGAAGTCTCACTTCCCCCCGGTCAAAAGGGCCATCTGAAAAAAGTGTAAAATCCAGAAAGGCAGGACAGGCCATGGAGAACTGGGAGCCTTGTTATGCTGATGGGCGGGATGTAAACTGCCAACAGACACTCGGGAGAAGTGTATGGTGTTTCCTGAAACATCTAAAAAACAAAGCAACAGAGCCTAGGGCACTTCCACTTATGGTCCTATAGCTTAGGGAAATTAAAATCAAAAAGACACAGCCACCCCAATGTTTGGGACGCCTCTGTTTACAAGAACCTCGTTTACCGTACAAGTTCAATATCACAGAAAGTGAAAAATGGATAAAGAACTTGTGGTACTTACGTACAATGCAGTATCGCTCAGCAGTGAAATCTATGCCATCAGGCCCGTAGCAGCACAATGAGTGGATTCAGGTACGATGATTCTAACTGAAATAAGTCACACAGAAAAAGAAACATCATAAGATATCAGTAATACACGGAATGTAAACTTGGCTACACAGGAACTGAATTACAGAACAGAACAGGGTCTCAAATTTAGAAAACCAACTTATGCTTGTTTAAGGGTAAAGGTGAGTTGGGGTGCTGCATAAAACCAGAGATTGAAATGAGCACAGATAAAGTTCCTTAAGCCAAATATGGAATAGACAAGAGCTACTCCTTGCTCAACGAAATGGACTCAACACCGCATATTAAACGCCTAAGAATGTACCTGACTCTTAAGTATCTTAAAACCTATGGATTGCTATGTCTCCGAAAGAGAATCAAGCATGTGTACAGGGACATAAACGCAGCAGTGATAGGATTGGAGAGGTTCGGTGAGCAAATGAAGACCCTTTGAAGTCATATTGCATGGTACCCATTCCACGGGTTTCAACTACCCAGGTTTAAGGTATTCTTCCTTCAGCTAAAACATGCATGTGGAACCTAGAGTATGATCAACCATGTGATCGGGAGACGTGTTCAAATATGTCTCAGTTTTCGTACCCTGGTACTCGGGTGCAACATTCCAGACGCTTTACTAACACTCTCCCGACTTGGAGAGTCAGTCCCTTTAACCTCCTGTTTGGCCCAGTTTGCAATTTCTGCGGAAGATGAACAGGAATAGCGAGAACCAATGAGAGACTAGCTGGAGGTGTCTGGACGGGCAAATTTAACTCTCATTTCCCACCAGGAAGAGGAAATAACCAAAGGCTCAGCGTGCCGTGCCGGAACCAGATTAGGGCCTGAAGCCATCCTGCGGTGTTGCGGCCAGCTCACAAGAAAACGAGTTGAAGAAAGGAGCTCAGGGGCACTGTAATTCACAAACCTGCAGAGTTATAAATGACAACTATCGTCCAAAAATATACTGAAGTAAGGCTGCCAAGAGGACTTGAAAGCGGGGCAGAATTGCAGGAAACCGATTTCAGGAGGTAGACTGGAATTGCATTGAAAGCATAGGAAAAGAGGCAGAACGTCCACAATGATGCACTTGGCCAAAAAGGGCGTATGCGTTTTTTCCTGAATATATTCAGGAAAAAACGCATACGCCCTTTTTGGCCAACCAAGCAAGCTTGCAAAGGAAATCTGCACTACAATGAAGTCTCACTTCCCCCCGGTCAAAAGGGCCATCTGAAAAAAGTGTAAAATCCAGAAAGGCAGGACAGGCCATGGAGAACTGGGAGCCTTGTTATGCTGATGGGCGGGATGTAAACTGCCAACAGACACTCGGGAGAAGTGTATGGTGTTTCCTGAAACATCTAAAAAACAAAGCAACAGAGCCTAGGGCACTTCCACTTATGGTCCTATAGCTTAGGGAAATTAAAATCAAAAAGACACAGCCACCCCAATGTTTGGGACGCCTCTGTTTACAAGAACCTCGTTTACCGTACAAGTTCAATATCACAGAAAGTGAAAAATGGATAAAGAACTTGTGGTACTTACGTACAATGCAGTATCGCTCAGCAGTGAAATCTATGCCATCAGGCCCGTAGCAGCACAATGAGTGGATTCAGGTACGATGATTCTAACTGAAATAAGTCACACAGAAAAAGAAACATCATAAGATATCAGTAATACACGGAATGTAAACTTGGCTACACAGGAACTGAATTACAGAACAGAACAGGGTCTCAAATTTAGAAAACCAACTTATGCTTGTTTAAGGGTAAAGGTGAGTTGGGGTGCTGCATAAAACCAGAGATTGAAATGAGCACAGATAAAGTTCCTTAAGCCAAATATGGAATAGACAAGAGCTACTCCTTGCTCAACGAAATGGACTCAACACCGCATATTAAACGCCTAAGAATGTACCTGACTCTTAAGTATCTTAAAACCTATGGATTGCTATGTCTCCGAAAGAGAATCAAGCATGTGTACAGGGACATAAACGCAGCAGTGATAGGATTGGAGAGGTTCGGTGAGCAAATGAAGACCCTTTGAAGTCATATTGCATGGTACCCATTCCACGGGTTTCAACTACCCAGGTTTAAGGTATTCTTCCTTCAGCTAAAACATGCATGTGGAACCTAGAGTATGATCAACCATGTGATCGGGAGACGTGTTCAAATATGTCTCAGTTTTCGTACCCTGGTACTCGGGTGCAACATTCCAGACGCTTTACTAACACTCTCCCGACTTGGAGAGTCAGTCCCTTTAACCTCCTGTTTGGCCCAGTTTGCAATTTCTGCGGAAGATGAACAGGAATAGCGAGAACCAATGAGAGACTAGCTGGAGGTGTCTGGACGGGCAAATTTAACTCTCATTTCCCACCAGGAAGAGGAAATAACCAAAGGCTCAGCGTGCCGTGCCGGAACCAGATTAGGGCCTGAAGCCATCCTGCGGTGTTGCGGCCAGCTCACAAGAAAACGAGTTGAAGAAAGGAGCTCAGGGGCACTGTAATTCACAAACCTGCAGAGTTATAAATGACAACTATCGTCCAAAAATATACTGAAGTAAGGCTGCCAAGAGGACTTGAAAGCGGGGCAGAATTGCAGGAAACCGATTTCAGGAGGTAGACTGGAATTGCATTGAAAGCATAGGAAAAGAGGCAGAACGTCCACAATGATGCACTTGGCCAAAAAGGGCGTATGCGTTTTTTCCTGAATATATTCAGGAAAGAACGCATACGCCCTTTTTGGCCAACCAAGCAAACTTGCAAAGGAAATCTGCACTACAATGAAGTCTCACTTCCCCCCGGTCAAAAGGGCCATCTGAAAAAAGTGTAAAATCCAGAAAGGCAGGACAGGCCATGGAGAACTGGGAGCCTTGTTATGCTGATGGGCGGGATGTAAACTGCCAACAGACACTCGGGAGAAGTGTATGGTGTTTCCTGAAACATCTAAAAAACAAAGCAACAGAGCCTAGGGCACTTCCACTTATGGTCCTATAGCTTAGGGAAATTAAAATCAAAAAGACACAGCCACGACAATGTTTGGGACGCCTCTGTTTACAAGAACCTCGTTTACCGTACAAGTTCAATATCACAGAAAGTGAAAAATGGATAAAGAACTTGTGGTACTTACGTACAATGCAGTATCACTCAGCAGTGAAATCTATGCCATCAGGCCCGTAGCAGCACAATGAGTGGATTCAGGTACGATGATTCTAACTGAAATAAGTCACACAGAAAAAGAAACATCATAAGATATCAGTAATACACGGAATGTAAACTTGGCTACACAGGAACTGAATTACAGAACAGAACAGGGTCTCAAATTTAGAAAACCAACTTATGCTTGCTTAAGGGTAAAGGTGAGTTGGGGTGCTGCATAAAACCAGAGATTGAAATGAGCACAGATAAAGTTCCTTAAGCCAAATATGGAATAGACAAGAGCTACTCCTTGCTCAACGAAATGGACTCAACACCGCATATTAAACGCCTAAGAATGTACCTGACTCTTAAGTATCTTAAAACCTATGGATTGCTATGTCTCCGAAAGAGAATCAAGCATGTGTACAGGGACATAAACGCAGCAGTGATAGGATTGGAGAGGTTCGGTGAGCAAATGAAGACCCTTTGAAGTCATATTGCATGGTACCCATTCCACGGGTTTCAACTACCCAGGTTTAAGGTATTCTTCCTTCAGCTAAAACATGCATGTGGAACCTAGAGTATGATCAACCATGTGATCGGGAGACGTGTTCAAATATGTCTCAGTTTTCGTACCCTGGTACTCGGGTGCAACATTCCAGACGCTTTACTAACACTCTCCCGACTTGGAGAGTCAGTCCCTTTAACCTCCTGTTTGGCCCAGTTTGCAATTTCTGCGGAAGATGAACAGGAATAGCGAGAACCAATGAGAGACTAGCTGGAGGTGTCTGGACGGGCAAATTTAACTCTCATTTCCCACCAGGAAGAGGAAATAACCAAAGGCTCAGCGTGCCGTGCCGGAACCAGATTAGGGCCTGAAGCCATCCTGCGGTGTTGCGGCCAGCTCACAAGAAAACGAGTTGAAGAAAGGAGCTCAGGGGCACTGTAATTCACAAACCTGCAGAGTTATAAATGACAACTATCGTCCAAAAATATACTGAAGTAAGGCTGCCAAGAGGACTTGAAAGCGGGGCAGAATTGCAGGAAACCGATTTCAGGAGGTAGACTGGAATTGCATTGAAAGCATAGGAAAAGAGGCAGAACGTCCACAATGATGCACTTGGCCAAAAAGGGCGTATGCGTTTTTTCCTGAATATATTCAGGAAAAAACGCATACGCCCTTTTTGGCCAACCAAGCAAGCTTGCAAAGGAAATCTGCACTACAATGAAGTCTCACTTCCCCCCGGTCAAAAGGGCCATCTGAAAAAAGTGTAAAATCCAGAAAGGCAGGACAGGCCATGGAGAACTGGGAGCCTTGTTATGCTGATGGGCGGGATGTAAACTGCCAACAGACACTCGGGAGAAGTGTATGGTGTTTCCTGAAACATCTAAAAAACAAAGCAACAGAGCCTAGGCCACTTCCACTTATGGTCCTATAGCTTAGGGAAATTAAAATCAAAAAGACACAGCCACCCCAATGTTTGGGACGCCTCTGTTTACAAGAACCTCGTTTACCGTACAAGTTCAATATCACAGAAAGTGAAAAATGGATAAAGAACTTGTGGTACTTACGTACAATGAAGTATCACTCAGCAGTGAAATCTATGTCATCAGGCCCGTAGCAGCACAATGAGTGGATTCAGGTACGATGATTCTAACTGAAATAAGTCACACAGAAAAAGAAACATCATAAGATATCAGTAATACACGGAATGTAAACTTGGCTACACAGGAACTGAATTACAGAACAGAACAGGGTCTCAAATTTAGAAAACCAACTTATGCTTGTTTAAGGGGAAAGGTGAGTTGGGGTGCTGCATAAAACCAGAGATTGAAATGAGCACAGATAAAGTTCCTTAAGCCAAATATGGAATAGACAAGAGCTACTCCTTGCTCAACGAAATGGACTCAACACCGCATATTAAACGCCTAAGAATGTACCTGACTCTTAAGTATCTTAAAACCTATGGATTGCTATGTCTCCGAAAGAGAATCAAGCATGTGTACAGGGACATAAACGCAGCAGTGATAGGATTGGAGAGGTTCGGTGAGCAAATGAAGACCCTTTGAAGTCATATTGCATGGTACCCATTCCACGGGTTTCAACTACCCAGGTTTAAGGTATTCTTCCTTCAGCTAAAACATGCATGTGGAACCTAGAGTATGATCAACCATGTGATCGGGAGACGTGTTCAAATATGTCTCAGTTTTCGTACCCTGGTACTCGGGTGCAACATTCCAGACGCTTTACTAACACTCTCCCGACTTGGAGAGTCAGTCCCTTTAACCTCCTGTTTGGCCCAGTTTGCAATTTCTGCGGAAGATGAACAGGAATAGCGAGAACCAATGAGAGACTAGCTGGAGGTGTCTGGACGGGCAAATTTAACTCTCATTTCCCACCAGGAAGAGGAAATAACCAAAGGCTCAGCGTGCCGTGCCGGAACCAGATTAGGGCCTGAAGCCATCCTGCGGTGTTGCGGCCAGCTCACAAGAAAACGAGTTGAAGAAAGGAGCTCAGGGGCACTGTAATTCACAAACCTGCAGAGTTATAAATGACAACTATCGTCCAAAAATATACTGAAGTAAGGCTGCCAAGAGGACTTGAAAGCGGGGCAGAATTGCAGGAAACCGATTTCAGGAGGTAGACTGGAATTGCATTGAAAGCATAGGAAAAGAGGCAGAACGTCCACAATGATGCACTTGGCCAAAAAGGGCGTATGCGTTTTTTCCTGAATATATTCAGGAAAGAACGCATACGCCCTTTTTGGCCAACCAAGCAAGCTTGCAAAGGAAATCTGCACTACAATGAAGTCTCACTTCCCCCCGGTCAAAAGGGCCATCTGAAAAAAGTGTAAAATCCAGAAAGGCAGGACAGGCCATGGAGAACTGGGAGCCTTGTTATGCTGATGGGCGGGATGTAAACTGCCAACAGACACTCGGGAGAAGTGTATGGTGTTTCCTGAAACATCTAAAAAACAAAGCAACAGAGCCTAGGGCACTTCCACTTATGGTCCTATAGCTTAGGGAAATTAAAATCAAAAAGACACAGCCACCCCAATGTTTGGGACGCCTCTGTTTACAAGAACCTCGTTTACCGTACAAGTTCAATATCACAGAAAGTGAAAAATGGATAAAGAACTTGTGGTACTTACGTACAATGCAGTATCACTCAGCAGTGAAATCTATGTCATCAGGCCCGTAGCAGCACAATGAGTGGATTCAGGTACGATGTTTCTAACTGAAATAAGTCACACAGAAAAAGAAACATCATAAGATATCAGTAATACACGGAATGTAAACTTGGCTACACAGGAACTGAATTACAGAACAGAACAAGGTCTCAAATTTAGAAAACCAACTTATGCTTGTTTAAGGGTAAAGGTGAGTTGGGGTGCTGCATAAAACCAGAGACTGAAATGAGCACAGATAAAGTTCCTTAAGCCAAATATGGAATAGACAAGAGCTACTCCTTGCTCAACGAAATGGACTCAACACCGCATATTAAACGCCTAAGAATGTACCTGACTCTTAAGTATCTTAAAACCTATGGATTGCTATGTCTCCGAAAGAGAATCAAGCATGTGTACAGGGACATAAACGCAGCAGTGATAGGATTGGAGAGGTTCGGTGAGCAAATGAAGACCCTTTGAAGTCATATTGCATGGTACCCATTCCACGGGTTTCAACTACCCAGGTTTAAGGTATTCTTCCTTCAGCTAAAACATGCATGTGGAACCTAGAGTATGATCAACCATGTGATCGGGAGACGTGTTCAAATATGTCTCAGTTTTCGTACCCTGGTACTCGGGTGCAACATTCCAGACGCTTTACTAACACTCTCCCGACTTGGAGAGTCAGTCCCTTTAACCTCCTGTTTGGCCCAGTTTGCAATTTCTGCGGAAGATGAACAGGAATAGCGAGAACCAATGAGAGACTAGCTGGAGGTGTCTGGACGGGCAAATTTAACTCTCATTTCCCACCAGGAAGAGGAAATAACCAAAGGCTCAGCGTGCCGTGCCGGAACCAGATTAGGGCCTGAAGCCATCCTGCGGTGTTGCGGCCAGCTCACAAGAAAACGAGTTGAAGAAAGGAGCTCAGGGGCACTGTAATTCACAAACCTGCAGAGTTATAAATGACAACTATCGTCCAAAAATATACTGAAGTAAGGCTGCCAAGAGGACTTGAAAGCGGGGCAGAATTGCAGGAAACCGATTTCAGGAGGTAGACTGGAATTGCATTGAAAGCATAGGAAAAGAGGCAGAACGTCCACAATGATGCACTTGGCCAAAAAGGGCGTATGCGTTTTTTCCTGAATATATTCAGGAAAGAACGCATACGCCCTTTTTGGCCAACCAAGCAAGCTTGCAAAGGAAATCTGCACTACAATGAAGTCTCACTTCCCCCCGGTCAAAAGGGCCATCTGAAAAAAGTGTAAAATCCAGAAAGGCAGGACAGGCCATGGAGAACTGGGAGCCTTGTTATGCTGATGGGCGGGATGTAAACTGCCAACAGACACTCGGGAGAAGTGTATGGTGTTTCCTGAAACATCTAAAAAACAAAGCAACAGAGCCTAGGGCACTTCCACTTATGGTCCTATAGCTTAGGGAAATTAAAATCAAAAAGACACAGCCACCCCAATGTTTGGGACGCCTCTGTTTACAAGAACCTCGTTTACCGTACAAGTTCAATATCACAGAAAGTGAAAAATGGATAAAGAACTTGTGGTACTTACGTACAATGCAGTATCACTCAGCAGTGAAATCTATGCCATCAGGCCCGTAGCAGCACAATGAGTGGATTCAGGTACGATGATTCTAACTGAAATAAGTCACACAGAAAAAGAAACATCATAAGATATCAGTAATACACGGAATGTAAACTTGGCTACACAGGAACTGAATTACAGAACAGAACAGGGTCTCAAATTTAGAAAACCAACTTATGCTTGCTTAAGGGGAAAGGTGAGTTGGGGTGCTGCATAAAACCAGAGATTGAAATGAGCACAGATAAAGTTCCTTAAGCCAAATATGGAATAGACAAGAGCTACTCCTTGCTCAACGAAATGGACTCAACACCGCATATTAAACGCCTAAGAATGTACCTGACTCTTAAGTATCTTAAAACCTATGGATTGCTATGTCTCCGAAAGAGAATCAAGCATGTGTACAGGGACATAAACGCAGCAGTGATAGGATTGGAGAGGTTCGGTGAGCAAATGAAGACCCTTTGAAGTCATATTGCATGGTACCCATTCCACGGGTTTCAACTACCCAGGTTTAAGGTATTCTTCCTTCAGCTAAAACATGCATGTGGAACCTAGAGTATGATCAACCATGTGATCGGGAGACGTGTTCAAATATGTCTCAGTTTTCGTACCCTGGTACTCGGGTGCAACATTCCAGACGCTTTACTAACACTCTCCCGACTTGGAGAGTCAGTCCCTTTAACCTCCTGTTTGGCCCAGTTTGCAATTTCTGCGGAAGATGAACAGGAATAGCGAGAACCAATGAGAGACTAGCTGGAGGTGTCTGGACGGGCAAATTTAACTCTCATTTCCCACCAGGAAGAGGAAATAACCAAAGGCTCAGCGTGCCGTGCCGGAACCAGATTAGGGCCTGAAGCCATCCTGCGGTGTTGCGGCCAGCTCACAAGAAAACGAGTTGAAGAAAGGAGCTCAGGGGCACTGTAATTCACAAACCTGCAGAGTTATAAATGACAACTATCGTCCAAAAATATACTGAAGTAAGGCTGCCAAGAGGACTTGAAAGCGGGGCAGAATTGCAGGAAACCGATTTCAGGAGGTAGACTGGAATTGCATTGAAAGCATAGGAAAAGAGGCAGAACGTCCACAATGATGCACTTGGCCAAAAAGGGCGTATGCATTTTTTCCTGAATATATTCAGGAAAGAACGCATACGCCCTTTTTGGCCAACCAAGCAAGCTTGCAAAGGAAATCTGCACTACAATGAAGTCTCACTTCCCCCCGGTCAAAAGGGCCATCTGAAAAAAGTGTAAAATCCAGACAGGCAGGACAGGCCATGGAGAACTGGGAGCCTTGTTATGCTGATGGGCGGGATGTAAACTGCCAACAGACACTCGGGAGAAGTGTATGGTGTTTCCTGAAACATCTAAAAAACAAAGCAACAGAGCCTAGGGCACTTCCACTTATGGTCCTATAGCTTAGGGAAATTAAAATCAAAAAGATACAGCCACCCCAATGTTTGGGACGCCTCTGTTTACAAGAACCTCGTTTACCGTACAAGTTCAATATCACAGAAAGTGAAAAATGGATAAAGAACTTGTGGTACTTACGTACAATGCAGTATCACTCAGCAGTGAAATCTATGCCATCAGGCCCGTAGCAGCACAATGAGTGGATTCAGGTACGATGATTCTAACTGAAATAAGTCACACAGAAAAAGAAACATCATAAGATATCAGTAATACACGGAATGTAAACTTGGCTACACAGGAACTGAATTACAGAACAGAACAGGGTCTCAAATTTAGAAAACCAACTTATGCTTGCTTAAGGGGAAAGGTGAGTTGGGGTGCTGCATAAAACCAGAGATTGAAATGAGCACAGATAAAGTTCCTTAAGCCAAATATGGAATAGACAAGAGCTACTCCTTGCTCAATGAAATGGACTCAACACCGCATATTAAACGCCTAAGAATGTACCTGACTCTTAAGTATCTTAAAACCTATGGATTGCTATGTCTCCGAAAGAGAATCAAGCATGTGTACAGGGACATAAACGCAGCAGTGATAGGATTGGAGAGGTTCGGTGAGCAAATGAAGACCCTTTGAAGTCATATTGCATGGTACCCATTCCACGGGTTTCAACTACCCAGGTTTAAGGTATTCTTCCTTCAGCTAAAACATGCATGTGGAACGTAGAGTATGATCAACCATGTGATCGGGAGACGTGTTCAAATATGTCTCAGTTTTCGTACCCTGGTACTCGGGTGCAACATTCCAGACGCTTTACTAACACTCTCCCGACTTGGAGAGTCAGTCCCTTTAACCTCCTGTTTGGCCCAGTTTGCAATTTCTGCGGAAGATGAACAGGAATAGCGAGAACCAATGAGAGACTAGCTGGAGGTGTCTGGACGGGCAAATTTAACTCTCATTTCCCACCAGGAAGAGGAAATAACCAAAGGCTCAGCGTGCCGTGCCGGAACCAGATTAGGGCCTGAAGCCATCCTGCGGTGTTGCGGCCAGCTCACAAGAAAACGAGTTGAAGAAAGGAGCTCAGGGGCACTGTAATTCACAAACCTGCAGAGTTATAAATGACAACTATCGTCCAAAAATATACTGAAGTAAGGCTGCCAAGAGGACTTGAAAGCGGGGCAGAATTGCAGGAAACCGATTTCAGGAGGTAGACTGGAATTGCATTGAAAGCATAGGAAAAGAGGCAGAACGTCCACAATGATGCACTTGGCCAAAAAGGGCGTATGCGTTTTTTCCTGAATATATTCAGGAAAAAACGCATACGCCCTTTTTGGCCAACCAAGCAAGCTTGCAAAGGAAATCTGCACTACAATGAAGTCTCACTTCCCCCCGGTCAAAAGGGCCATCTGAAAAAAGTGTAAAATCCAGAAAGGCAGGACAGGCCATGGAGAACTGGGAGCCTTGTTATGCTGATGGGCGGGATGTAAACTGCCAACAGACACTCGGGAGAAGTGTATGGTGTTTCCTGAAACATCTAAAAAACAAAGCAACAGAGCCTAGGGCACTTCCACTTATGGTCCTATAGCTTAGGGAAATTAAAATCAAAAAGATACAGCCACCCCAATGTTTGGGACGCCTCTGTTTACAAGAACCTCGTTTACCGTACAAGTTCAATATCACAGAAAGTGAAAAATGGATAAAGAACTTGTGGTACTTACGTACAATGCAGTATCACTCAGCAGTGAAATCTATGCCATCAGGCCCGTAGCAGCACAATGAGTGCATTCAGGTACGATGATTCTAACTGAAATAAGTCACACAGAAAAAGAAACATCATAAGATATCAGTAATACACGGAATGTAAACTTGGCTACACAGGAACTGAATTACAGAACAGAACAGGGTCTCAAATTTAGAAAACCAACTTATGCTTGTTTAAGGGTAAAGGTGAGTTGGGGTGCTGCATAAAACCAGAGATTGAAATGAGCACAGATAAAGTTCCTTAAGCCAAATATGGAATAGACAAGAGCTACTCCTTGCTCAACGAAATGGACTCAACACCGCATATTAAACGCCTAAGAATGTACCTGACTCTTAAGTATCTTAAAACCTATGGATTGCTATGTCTCCGAAAGAGAATCAAGCATGTGTACAGGGACATAAACGCAGCAGTGATAGGATTGGAGAGGTTCGGTGAGCAAATGAAGACCCTTTGAAGTCATATTGCATGGTACCCATTCCACGGGTTTCAACTACCCAGGTTTAAGGTATTCTTCCTTCAGCTAAAACATGCATGCGGAACCTAGAGTATGATCAACCATGTGATCGGGAGACGTGTTCAAATATGTCTCAGTTTTCGTACCCTGGTACTCGGGTGCAACATTCCAGACGCTTTACTAACACTCTCCCGACTTGGAGAGTCAGTCCCTTTAACCTCCTGTTTGGCCCAGTTTGCAATTTCTGCGGAAGATGAACAGGAATAGCGAGAACCAATGAGAGACTAGCTGGAGGTGTCTGGACGGGCAAATTTAACTCTCATTTCCCACCAGGAAGAGGAAATAACCAAAGGCTCAGCGTGCCGTGCCGGAACCAGATTAGGGCCTGAAGCCATCCTGCGGTGTTGCGGCCAGCTCACAAGAAAACGAGTTGAAGAAAGGAGCTCAGGGGCACTGTAATTCACAAACCTGCAGAGTTATAAATGACAACTATCGTCCAAAAATATACTGAAGTAAGGCTGCCAAGAGGACTTGAAAGCGGGGCAGAATTGCAGGAAACCGATTTCAGGAGGTAGACTGGAATTGCATTGAAAGCGTAGGAAAAGAGGCAGAACGTCCACAATGATGCACTTGGCCAAAAAGGGCGTATGCGTTTTTTCCTGAATATATTCAGGAAAAAACGCATACGCCCTTTTTGGCCAACCAAGCAAGCTTGCAAAGGAAATCTGCACTACAATGAAGTCTCACTTCCCCCCGGTCAAAAGGGCCATCTGAAAAAAGTGTAAAATCCAGAAAGGCAGGACAGGCCATGGAGAACTGGGAGCCTTGTTATGCTGATGGGCGGGATGTAAACTGCCAACAGACACTCGGGAGAAGTGTATGGTGTTTCCTGAAACATCTAAAAAACAAAGCAACAGAGCCTAGGGCACTTCCACTTATGGTCCTATAGCTTAGGGAAATTAAAATCAAAAAGACACAGCCACCCCAATGTTTGGGACGCCTCTGTTTACAAGAACCTCGTTTACCGTACAAGTTCAATATCACAGAAAGTGAAAAATGGATAAAGAACTTGTGGTACTTACGTACAATGCAGTATCACTCAGCAGTGAAATCTATGCCATCAGGCCCGTAGCAGCACAATGAGTGGATTCAGGTACGATGATTCTAACTGAAATAAGTCACACAGAAAAAGAAACATCATAAGATATCAGTAATACACGGAATGTAAACTTGGCTACACAGGAACTGAATTACAGAACAGAACAGGGTCTCAAATTTAGAAAACCAACTTATGCTTGTTTAAGGGTAAAGGTGAGTTGGGGTGCTGCATAAAACCAGAGATTGAAATGAGCACAGATAAAGTTCCTTAAGCCAAATATGGAATAGACAAGAGCTACTCCTTGCTCAACGAAATGGACTCAACACCGCATATTAAACGCCTAAGAATGTACCTGACTCTTAAGTATCTTAAAACCTATGGATTGCTATGTCTCCGAAAGAGAATCAAGCATGTGTACAGGGACATAAACGCAGCAGTGATAGGATTGGAGAGGTTCGGTGAGCAAATGAAGACCCTTTGAAGTCATATTGCATGGTACCCATTCCACGGGTTTCAACTACCCAGGTTTAAGGTATTCTTCCTTCAGCTAAAACATGCATGCGGAACCTAGAGTATGATCAACCATGTGATCGGGAGACGTGTTCAAATATGTCTCAGTTTTCGTACCCTGGTACTCGGGTGCAACATTCCAGACGCTTTACTAACACTCTCCCGACTTGGAGAGTCAGTCCCTTTAACCTCCTGTTTGGCCCAGTTTGCAATTTCTGCGGAAGATGAACAGGAATAGCGAGAACCAATGAGAGACTAGCTGGAGGTGTCTGGACGGGCAAATTTAACTCTCATTTCCCACCAGGAAGAGGAAATAACCAAAGGCTCAGCGTGCCGTGCCGGAACCAGATTAGGGCCTGAAGCCATCCTGCGGTGTTGCGGCCAGCTCACAAGAAAACGAGTTGAAGAAAGGAGCTCAGGGGCACTGTAATTCACAAACCTGCAGAGTTATAAATGACAACTATCGTCCAAAAATATACTGAAGTAAGGCTGCCAAGAGGACTTGAAAGCGGGGCAGAATTGCAGGAAACCGATTTCAGGAGGTAGACTGGAATTGCATTGAAAGCGTAGGAAAAGAGGCAGAACGTCCACAATGATGCACTTGGCCAAAAAGGGCGTATGCGTTTTTTCCTGAATATATTCAGGAAAAAACGCATACGCCCTTTTTGGCCAACCAAGCAAGCTTGCAAAGGAAATCTGCACTACAATGAAGTCTCACTTCCCCCCGGTCAAAAGGGCCATCTGAAAAAAGTGTAAAATCCAGAAAGGCAGGACAGGCCATGGAGAACTGGGAGCCTTGTTATGCTGATGGGCGGGATGTAAACTGCCAACAGACACTCGGGAGAAGTGTATGGTGTTTCCTGAAACATCTAAAAAACAAAGCAACAGAGCCTAGGCCACTTCCACTTATGGTCCTATAGCTTAGGGAAATTAAAATCAAAAAGACACAGCCACCCCAATGTTTGGGACGCCTCTGTTTACAAGAACCTCGTTTACCGTACAAGTTCAATATCACAGAAAGTGAAAAATGGATAAAGAACTTGTGGTACTTACGTACAATGCAGTATCACTCAGCAGTGAAATCTATGCCATCAGGCCCGTAGCAGCACAATGAGTGGATTCAGGTACGATGATTCTAACTGAAATAAGTCACACAGAAAAAGAAACATCATAAGATATCAGTAATACACGGAATGTAAACTTGGCTACACAGGAACTGAATTACAGAACAGAACAGGGTCTCAAATTTAGAAAACCAACTTATGCTTGTTTAAGGGTAAAGGTGAGTTGGGGTGCTGCATAAAACCAGAGATTGAAATGAGCACAGATAAAGTTCCTTAAGCCAAATATGGAATAGACAAGAGCTACTCCTTGCTCAACGAAATGGACTCAACACCGCATATTAAACGCCTAAGAATGTACCTGACTCTTAAGTATCTTAAAACGTATGGATTGCTATGTCTCCGAAAGAGAATCAAGCATGTGTACAGGGACATAAACGCAGCAGTGATAGGATTGGAGAGGTTCGGTGAGCAAATGAAGACCCTTTGAAGTCATATTGCATGGTACCCATTCCACGGGTTTCAACTACCCAGGTTTAAGGTATTCTTCCTTCAGCTAAAACATGCATGTGGAACCTAGAGTATGATCAACCATGTGATCGGGAGACGTGTTCAAATATGTCTCAGTTTTCGTACCCTGGTACTCGGGTGCAACATTCCAGACGCTTTACTAACACTCTCCCGACTTGGAGAGTCAGTCCCTTTAACCTCCTGTTTGGCCCAGTTTGCAATTTCTGCGGAAGATGAACAGGAATAGCGAGAACCAATGAGAGACTAGCTGGAGGTGTCTGGACGGGCAAATTTAACTCTCATTTCCCACCAGGAAGAGGAAATAACCAAAGGCTCAGCGTGCCGTGCCGGAACCAGATTAGGGCCTGAAGCCATCCTGCGGTGTTGCGGCCAGCTCACAAGAAAACGAGTTGAAGAAAGGAGCTCAGGGGCACTGTAATTCACAAACCTGCAGAGTTATAAATGACAACTATCGTCCAAAAATATACTGAAGTAAGGCTGCCAAGAGGACTTGAAAGCGGGGCAGAATTGCAGGAAACCGATTTCAGGAGGTAGACTGGAATTGCATTGAAAGCATAGGAAAAGAGGCAGAACGTCCACAATGATGCACTTGGCCAAAAAGGGCGTATGCGTTTTTTCCTGAATATATTCAGGAAAGAACGCATACGCCCTTTTTGGCCAACCAAGCAAGCTTGCAAAGGAAATCTGCACTACAATGAAGTCTCACTTCCCCCCGGTCAAAAGGGCCATCTGAAAAAAGTGTAAAATCCAGAAAGGCAGGACAGGCCATGGAGAACTGGGAGCCTTGTTATGCTGATGGGCGGGATGTAAACTGCCAACAGACACTCGGGAGAAGTGTATGGTGTTTCCTGAAACATCTAAAAAACAAAGCAACAGAGCCTAGGGCACTTCCACTTATGGTCCTATAGCTTAGGGAAATTAAAATCAAAAAGACACAGCCACCCCAATGTTTGGGACGCCTCTGTTTACAAGAACCTCGTTTACCGTACAAGTTCAATATCACAGAAAGTGAAAAATGGATAAAGAACTTGTGGTACTTACGTACAATGCAGTATCACTCAGCAGTGAAATCTATGCCATCAGGCCCGTAGCAGCACAATGAGTGCATTCAGGTACGATGATTCTAACTGAAATAAGTCACACAGAAAAAGAAACATCATAAGATATCAGTAATACACGGAATGTAAACTTGGCTACACAGGAACTGAATTACAGAACAGAACAGGGTCTCAAATTTAGAAAACCAACTTATGCTTGTTTAAGGGTAAAGGTGAGTTGGGGTGCTGCATAAAACCAGAGATTGAAATGAGCACAGATAAAGTTCCTTAAGCCAAATATGGAATAGACAAGAGCTACTCCTTGCTCAACGAAATGGACTCAACACCGCATATTAAACGCCTAAGAATGTACCTGACTCTTAAGTATCTTAAAACCTATGGATTGCTATGTCTCCGAAAGAGAATCAAGCATGTGTACAGGGACATAAACGCAGCAGTGATAGGATTGGAGAGGTTCGGTGAGCAAATGAAGACCCTTTGAAGTCATATTGCATGGTACCCATTCCACGGGTTTCAACTACCCAGGTTTAAGGTATTCTTCCTTCAGCTAAAACATGCATGTGGAACCTAGAGTATGATCAACCATGTGATCGGGAGACGTGTTCAAATATGTCTCAGTTTTCGTACCCTGGTACTCGGGTGCAACATTCCAGACGCTTTACTAACACTCTCCCGACTTGGAGAGTCAGTCCCTTTAACCTCCTGTTTGGCCCAGTTTGCAATTTCTGCGGAAGATGAACAGGAATAGCGAGAACCAATGAGAGACTAGCTGGAGGTGTCTGGACGGGCAAATTTAACTCTCATTTCCCACCAGGAAGAGGAAATAACCAAAGGCTCAGCGTGCCGTGCCGGAACCAGATTAGGGCCTGAAGCCATCCTGCGGTGTTGCGGCCAGCTCACAAGAAAACGAGTTGAAGAAAGGAGCTCAGGGGCACTGTAATTCACAAACCTGCAGAGTTATAAATGACAACTATCGTCCAAAAATATACTGAAGTAAGGCTGCCAAGAGGACTTGAAAGCGGGGCAGAATTGCAGGAAACCGATTTCAGGAGGTAGACTGGAATTGCATTGAAAGCATAGGAAAAGAGGCAAAACGTCCACAATGATGCACTTGGCCAAAAAGGGCGTATGCGTTTTTTCCTGAATATATTCAGGAAAGAACGCATACGCCCTTTTTGGCCAACCAAGCAAGCTTGCAAAGGAAATCTGCACTACAATGAAGTCTCACATCCCCCCGGTCAAAAGGGCCATCTGAAAAAAGTGTAAAATCCAGAAAGGCAGGACAGGCCATGGAGAACTGGGAGCCTTGTTATGCTGATGGGCGGGATGTAAACTGCCAACAGACACTCGGGAGAAGTGTATGGTGTTTCCTGAAACATCTAAAAAACAAAGCAACAGAGCCTAGGGCACTTCCACTTATGGTCCTATAGCTTAGGGAAATTAAAATCAAAAAGACACAGCCACCCCAATGTTTGGGACGCCTCTGTTTACAAGAACCTCGTTTACCGTACAAGTTCAATATCACAGAAAGTGAAAAATGGATAAAGAACTTGTGGTACTTACGTACAATGCAGTATCACTCAGCAGTGAAATCTATGCCATCAGGCCCGTAGCAGCACAATGAGTGGATTCAGGTACGATGATTCTAACTGAAATAAGTCACACAGAAAAAGAAACATCATAAGATATCAGTAATACACGGAATGTAAACTTGGCTACACAGGAACTGAATTACAGAACAGAACAGGGTCTCAAATTTAGAAAACCAACTTATGCTTGTTTAAGGGTAAAGGTGAGTTGGGGTGCTGCATAAAACCAGAGATTGAAATGAGCACAGATAAAGTTCCTTAAGCCAAATATGGAATAGACAAGAGCTACTCCTTGCTCAACGAAATGGACTCAACACCGCATATTAAACGCCTAAGAATGTACCTGACTCTTAAGTATCTTAAAACCTATGGATTGCTATGTCTCCGAAAGAGAATCAAGCATGTGTACAGGGACATAAACGCAGCAGTGATAGGATTGGAGAGGTTCGGTGAGCAAATGAAGACCCTTTGAAGTCATATTGCATGGTACCCATTCCACGGGTTTCAACTACCCAGGTTTAAGGTATTCTTCCTTCAGCTAAAACATGCATGTGGAACCTAGAGTATGATCAACCATGTGATCGGGAGACGTGTTCAAATATGTCTCAGTTTTCGTACCCTGGTACTCGGGTGCAACATTCCAGACGCTTTACTAACACTCTCCCGACTTGGAGAGTCAGTCCCTTTAACCTCCTGTTTGGCCCAGTTTGCAATTTCTGCGGAAGATGAACAGGAATAGCGAGAACCAATGAGAGACTAGCTGGAGGTGTCTGGACGGGCAAATTTAACTCTCATTTCCCACCAGGAAGAGGAAATAACCAAAGGCTCAGCGTGCCGTGCCGGAACCAGATTAGGGCCTGAAGCCATCCTGCGGTGTTGCGGCCAGCTCACAAGAAAACGAGTTGAAGAAAGGAGCTCAGGGGCACTGTAATTCACAAACCTGCAGAGTTATAAATGACAGCTATCGTCCAAAAATATACTGAAGTAAGGCTGCCAAGAGGACTTGAAAGCGGGGCAGAATTGCAGGAAACCGATTTCAGGAGGTAGACTGGAATTGCATTGAAAGCATAGGAAAAGAGGCAGAACGTCCACAATGATGCACTTGGCCAAAAAGGGCGTATGCGTTTTTTCCTGAATATATTCAGGAAAAAACGCATACGCCCTTTTTGGCCAACCAAGCAAGCTTGCAAAGGAAATCTGCACTACAATGAAGTCTCACTTCCCCCCGGTCAAAAGGGCCATCTGAAAAAAGTGTAAAATCCAGAAAGGCAGGACAGGCCATGGAGAACTGGGAGCCTTGTTATGCTGATGGGCGGGATGTAAACTGCCAACAGACACTCGGGAGAAGTGTATGGTGTTTCCTGAAACATCTAAAAAACAAAGCAACAGAGCCTAGGCCACTTCCACTTATGGTCCTATAGCTTAGGGAAATTAAAATCAAAAAGACACAGCCACCCCAATGTTTGGGACGCCTCTGTTTACAAGAACCTCGTTTACCGTACAAGTTCAATATCACAGAAAGTGAAAAATGGATAAAGAACTTGTGGTACTTACGTACAATGCAGTATCACTCAGCAGTGAAATCTATGCCATCAGGCCCGTAGCAGCACAATGAGTGGATTCAGGTACGATGATTCTAACTGAAATAAGTCACACAGAAAAAGAAACATCATAAGATATCAGTAATACACGGAATGTAAACTTGGCTACACAGGAACTGAATTACAGAACAGAACAGGGTCTCAAATTTAGAAAACCAACTTATGCTTGTTTAAGGGTAAAGGTGAGTTGGGGTGCTGCATAAAACCAGAGATTGAAATGAGCACAGATAAAGTTCCTTAAGCCAAATATGGAATAGACAAGAGCTACTCCTTGCTCAACGAAATGGACTCAACACCGCATATTAAACGCCTAAGAATGTACCTGACTCTTAAGTATCTTAAAACCTATGGATTGCTATGTCTCCGAAAGAGAATCAAGCATGTGTACAGGGACATAAACGCAGCAGTGATAGGATTGGAGAGGTTCGGTGAGCAAATGAAGACCCTTTGAAGTCATATTGCATGGTACCCATTCCACGGGTTTCAACTACCCAGGTTTAAGGTATTCTTCCTTCAGCTAAAACATGCATGCGGAACCTAGAGTATGATCAACCATGTGATCGGGAGACGTGTTCAAATATGTCTCAGTTTTCGTACCCTGGTACTCGGGTGCAACATTCCAGACGCTTTACTAACACTCTCCCGACTTGGAGAGTCAGTCCCTTTAACCTCCTGTTTGGCCCAGTTTGCAATTTCTGCGGAAGATGAACAGGAATAGCGAGAACCAATGAGAGACTAGCTGGAGGTGTCTGGACGGGCAAATTTAACTCTCATTTCCCACCAGGAAGAGGAAATAAACAAAGGCTCAGCGTGCCGTGCCGGAACCAGATTAGGGCCTGAAGCCATCCTGCGGTGTTGCGGCCAGCTCACAAGAAAACGAGTTGAAGAAAGGAGCTCAGGGGCACTGTAATTCACAAACCTGCAGAGTTATAAATGACAACTATCGTCCAAAAATATACTGAAGTAAGGCTGCCAAGAGGACTTGAAAGCGGGGCAGAATTGCAGGAAACCGATTTCAGGAGGTAGACTGGAATTGCATTGAAAGCATAGGAAAAGAGGCAGAACGTCCACAATGATGCACTTGGCCAAAAAGGGCGTATGCGTTTTTTCCTGAATATATTCAGGAAAAAACGCATACGCCCTTTTTGGCCAACCAAGCAAGCTTGCAAAGGAAATCTGCACTACAATGAAGTCTCACTTCCCCCCGGTCAAAAGGGCCATCTGAAAAAAGTGTAAAATCCAGAAAGGCAGGACAGGCCATGGAGAACTGGGAGCCTTGTTATGCTGATGGGCGGGATGTAAACTGCCAACAGACACTCGGGAGAAGTGTATGGTGTTTCCTGAAACATCTAAAAAACAAAGCAACAGAGCCTAGGGCACTTCCACTTATGGTCCTATAGCTTAGGGAAATTAAAATCAAAAAGACACAGCCACCCCAATGTTTGGGACGCCTCTGTTTACAAGAACCTCGTTTACCGTACAAGTTCAATATCACAGAAAGTGAAAAATGGATAAAGAACTTGTGGTACTTACGTACAATGCAGTATCACTCAGCAGTGAAATCTATGCCATCAGGCCCGTAGCAGCACAATGAGTGGATTCAGGTACGATGATTCTAACTGAAATAAGTCACACAGAAAAAGAAACATCATAAGATATCAGTAATACACGGAATGTAAACTTGGCTACACAGGAACTGAATTACAGAACAGAACAGGGTCTCAAATTTAGAAAACCAACTTATGCTTGTTTAAGGGTAAAGGTGAGTTGGGGTGCTGCATAAAACCAGAGATTGAAATGAGCACAGATAAAGTTCCTTAAGCCAAATATGGAATAGACAAGAGCTACTCCTTGCTCAACGAAATGGACTCAACACCGCATATTAAACGCCTAAGAATGTACCTGACTCTTAAGTATCTTAAAACCTATGGATTGCTATGTCTCCAAAAGAGAATCAAGCATGTGTACAGGGACATAAACGCAGCAGTGATAGGATTGGAGAGGTTCGGTGAGCAAATGAAGACCCTTTGAAGTCATATTGCATGGTACCCATTCCACGGGTTTCAACTACCCAGGTTTAAGGTATTCTTCCTTCAGCTAAAACATGCATGTGGAACCTAGAGTATGATCAACCATGTGATCGGGAGACGTGTTCAAATATGTCTCAGTTTTCGTACCCTGGTACTCGGGTGCAACATTCCAGACGCTTTACTAACACTCTCCCGACTTGGAGAGTCAGTCCCTTTAACCTCCTGTTTGGCCCAGTTTGCAATTTCTGCGGAAGATGAACAGGAATAGCGAGAACCAATGAGAGACTAGCTGGAGGTGTCTGGACGGGCAAATTTAACTCTCATTTCCCACCAGGAAGAGGAAATAACCAAAGGCTCAGCGTGCCGTGCCGGAACCAGATTAGGGCCTGAAGCCATCCTGCGGTGTTGCGGCCAGCTCACAAGAAAACGAGTTGAAGAAAGGAGCTCAGGGACACTGTAATTCACAAACCTGCAGAGTTATAAATGACAACTATCGTCCAAAAATATACTGAAGTAAGGCTGCCAAGAGGACTTGAAAGCGGGGCAGAATTGCAGGAAACCGATTTCAGGAGGTAGACTGGAATTGCATTGAAAGCATAGGAAAAGAGGCAGAACGTCCACAATGATGCACTTGGCCAAAAAGGGCGTATGCGTTTTTTCCTGAATATATTCAGGAAAAAACGCATACGCCCTTTTTGGCCAACCAAGCAAGCTTGCAAAGGAAATCTGCACTACAATGAAGTCTCACTTCCCCCCGGTCAAAAGGGCCATCTGAAAAAAGTGTAAAATCCAGAAAGGCAGGACAGGCCATGGAGAACTGGGAGCCTTGTTATGCTGATGGGCGGGATGTAAATTGCCAACAGACACTCGGGAGAAGTGTATGGTGTTTCCTGAAACATCTAAAAAACAAAGCAACAGAGCCTAGGGCACTTCCACTTATGGTCCTATAGCTTAGGGAAATTAAAATCAAAAAGACACAGCCACCCCAATGTTTGGGACGCCTCTGTTTACAAGAACCTCGTTTACCGTACAAGTTCAATATCACAGAATGTGAAAAATGGATAAAGAACTTGTGGTACTTACGTACAATGCAGTATCACTCAGCAGTGAAATCTATGTCATCAGGCCCGTAGCAGCACAATGAGTGGATTCAGGTACGATGATTCTAACTGAAATAAGTCACACAGAAAAAGAAACATCATAAGATATCAGTAATACACGGAATGTAAACTTGGCTACACAGGAACTGAATTACAGAACAGAACAGGGTCTCAAATTTAGAAAACCAACTTATGCTTGTTTAAGGGTAAAGGTGAGTTGGGGTGCTGCATAAAACCAGAGATTGAAATGAGCACAGATAAAGTTCCTTAAGCCAAATATGGAATAGACAAGAGCTACTCCTTGCTCAACGAAATGGACTCAACACCGCATATTAAACGCCTAAGAATGTACCTGACTCTTAAGTATCTTAAAACCTATGGATTGCTATGTCTCCGAAAGAGAATCAAGCATGTGTACAGGGACATAAACGCAGCAGTGATAGGATTGGAGAGGTTCGGTGAGCAAATGAAGACCCTTTGAAGTCATATTGCATGGTACCCATTCCACGGGTTTCAACTACCCAGGTTTAAGGTATTCTTCCTTCAGCTAAAACATGCATGCGGAACCTAGAGTATGATCAACCATGTGATCGGGAGACGTGTTCAAATATGTCTCAGTTTTCGTACCCTGGTACTCGGGTGCAACATTCCAGACGCTTTACTAACACTCTCCCGACTTGGAGAGTCAGTCCCTTTAACCTCCTGTTTGGCCCAGTTTGCAATTTCTGCGGAAGATGAACAGGAATAGCGAGAACCAATGAGAGACTAGCTGGAGGTGTCTGGACGGGCAAATTTAACTCTCATTTCCCACCAGGAAGAGGAAATAACCAAAGGCTCAGCGTGCCGTGCCGGAACCAGATTAGGGCCTGAAGCCATCCTGCGGTGTTGCGGCCAGCTCACAAGAAAACGAGTTGAAGAAAGGAGCTCAGGGGCACTGTAATTCACAAACCTGCAGAGTTATAAATGACAACTATCGTCCAAAAATATACTGAAGTAAGGCTGCCAAGAGGACTTGAAAGCGGGGCAGAATTGCAGGAAACCGATTTCAGGAGGTAGACTGGAATTGCATTGAAAGCATAGGAAAAGAGGCAGAACGTCCACAATGATGCACTTGGCCAAAAAGGGCGTATGCGTTTTTTCCTGAATATATTCAGGAAAAAACGCATACGCCCTTTTTGGCCAACCAAGCAAGCTTGCAAAGGAAATCTGCACTACAATGAAGTCTCACTTCCCCCCGGTCAAAAGGGCCATCTGAAAAAAGTGTAAAATCCAGAAAGGCAGGACAGGCCATGGAGAACTGGGAGCCTTGTTATGCTGATGGGCGGGATGTAAACTGCCAACAGACACTCGGGAGAAGTGTATGGTGTTTCCTGAAACATCTAAAAAACAAAGCAACAGAGCCTAGGGCACTTCCACTTATGGTCCTATAGCTTAGGGAAATTAAAATCAAAAAGACACAGCCACCCCAATGTTTGGGACGCCTCTGTTTACAAGAACCTCGTTTACCGTACAAGTTCAATATCACAGAAAGTGAAAAATGGATAAAGAACTTGTGGTACTTACGTACAATGCAGTATCACTCAGCAGTGAAATCTATGTCATCAGGCCCGTAGCAGCACAATGAGTGGATTCAGGTACGATGATTCTAACTGAAATAAGTCACACAGAAAAAGAAACATCATAAGATATCAGTAATACACGGAATGTAAACTTGGCTACACAGGAACTGAATTACAGAACAGAACAGGGTCTCAAATTTAGAAAACCAACTTATGCTTGTTTAAGGGTAAAGGTGAGTTGGGGTGCTGCATAAAACCAGAGATTGAAATGAGCACAGATAAAGTTCCTTAAGCCAAATATGGAATAGACAAGAGCTACTCCTTGCTCAACGAAATGGACTCAACACCGCATATTAAACGCCTAAGAATGTACCTGACTCTTAAGTATCTTAAAACCTATGGATTGCTATGTCTCCGAAAGAGAATCAAGCATGTGTACAGGGACATAAACGCAGCAGTGATAGGATTGGAGAGGTTCGGTGAGCAAATGAAGACCCTTTGAAGTCATATTGCATGGTACCCATTCCACGGGTTTCAACTACCCAGGTTTAAGGTATTCTTCCTTCAGCTAAAACATGCATGTGGAACCTAGAGTATGATCAACCATGTGATCGGGAGACGTGTTCAAATATGTCTCAGTTTTCGTACCCTGGTACTCGGGTGCAACATTCCAGACGCTTTACTAACACTCTCCCGACTTGGAGAGTCAGTCCCTTTAACCTCCTGTTTGGCCCAGTTTGCAATTTCTGCGGAAGATGAACAGGAATAGCGAGAACCAATGAGAGACTAGCTGGAGGTGTCTGGACGGGCAAATTTAACTCTCATTTCCCACCAGGAAGAGGAAATAACCAAAGGCTCAGCGTGCCGTGCCGGAACCAGATTAGGGCCTGAAGCCATCCTGCGGTGTTGCGGCCAGCTCACAAGAAAACGAGTTGAAGAAAGGAGCTCAGGGGCACTGTAATTCACAAACCTGCAGAGTTATAAATGACAACTATCGTCCAAAAATATACTGAAGTAAGGCTGCCAAGAGGACTTGAAAGCGGGGCAGAATTGCAGGAAACCGATTTCAGGAGGTAGACTGGAATTGCATTGAAAGCATAGGAAAAGAGGCAGAACGTCCACAATGATGCACTTGGCCAAAAAGGGCGTATGCGTTTTTTCCTGAATATATTCAGGAAAGAACGCATACGCCCTTTTTGGCCAACCAAGCAAGCTTGCAAAGGAAATCTGCACTACAATGAAGTCTCACTTCCCCCCGGTCAAAAGGGCCATCTGAAAAAAGTGTAAAATCCAGAAAGGCAGGACAGGCCATGGAGAACAGGGAGCCTTGTTATGCTGATGGGCGGGATGTAAATTGCCAACAGACACTCGGGAGAAGTGTATGGTGTTTCCTGAAACATCTAAAAAACAAAGCAACAGAGCCTAGGGCACTTCCACTTATGGTCCTATAGCTTAGGGAAATTAAAATCAAAAAGACACAGCCACCCCAATGTTTGGGACGCCTCTGTTTACAAGAACCTCGTTTACCGTACAAGTTCAATATCACAGAAAGTGAAAAATGGATAAAGAACTTGTGGTACTTACGTACAATGCAGTATCACTCAGCAGTGAAATCTATGTCATCAGGCCCGTAGCAGCACAATGAGTGGATTCAGGTACGATGATTCTAACTGAAATAAGTCACACAGAAAAAGAAACATCATAAGATATCAGTAATACACGGAATGTAAACTTGGCTACACAGGAACTGAATTACAGAACAGAACAGGGTCTCAAATTTAGAAAACCAACTTATGCTTGTTTAAGGGTAAAGGTGAGTTGGGGTGCTGCATAAAACCAGAGATTGAAATGAGCACAGATAAAGTTCCTTAAGCCAAATATGGAATAGACAAGAGCTACTCCTTGCTCAACGAAATGGACTCAACACCGCATATTAAACGCCTAAGAATGTACCTGACTCTTAAGTATCTTAAAACCTATGGATTGCTATGTCTCCGAAAGAGAATCAAGCATGTGTACAGGGACATAAACGCAGCAGTGATAGGATTGGAGAGGTTCGGTGAGCAAATGAAGACCCTTTGAAGTCATATTGCATGGTACCCATTCCACGGGTTTCAACTACCCAGGTTTAAGGTATTCTTCCTTCAGCTAAAACATGCATGTGGAACCTAGAGTATGATCAACCATGTGATCGGGAGACGTGTTCAAATATGTCTCAGTTTTCGTACCCTGGTACTCGGGTGCAACATTCCAGACGCTTTACTAACACTCTCCCGACTTGGAGAGTCAGTCCCTTTAACCTCCTGTTTGGCCCAGTTTGCAATTTCTGCGGAAGATGAACAGGAATAGCGAGAACCAATGAGAGACTAGCTGGAGGTGTCTGGACGGGCAAATTTAACTCTCATTTCCCACCAGGAAGAGGAAATAAACAAAGGCTCAGCGTGCCGTGCCGGAACCAGATTAGGGCCTGAAGCCATCCTGCGGTGTTGCGGCCAGCTCACAAGAAAACGAGTTGAAGAAAGGAGCTCAGGGGCACTGTAATTCACAAACCTGCAGAGTTATAAATGACAACTATCGTCCAAAAATATACTGAAGTAAGGCTGCCAAGAGGACTTGAAAGCGGGGCAGAATTGCAGGAAACCGATTTCAGGAGGTAGACTGGAATTGCATTGAAAGCATAGGAAAAGAGGCAGAACGTCCACAATGATGCACTTGGCCAAAAAGGGCGTATGCGTTTTTTCCTGAATATATTCAGGAAAAAACGCATACGCCCTTTTTGGCCAACCAAGCAAGCTTGCAAAGGAAATCTGCACTACAATGAAGTCTCACTTCCCCCCGGTCAAAAGGGCCATCTGAAAAAAGTGTAAAATCCAGAAAGGCAGGACAGGCCATGGAGAACTGGGAGCCTTGTTATGCTGATGGGCGGGATGTAAACTGCCAACAGACACTCGGGAGAAGTGTATGGTGTTTCCTGAAACATCTAAAAAACAAAGCAACAGAGCCTAGGGCACTTCCACTTATGGTCCTATAGCTTAGGGAAATTAAAATCAAAAAGACACAGCCACCCCAATGTTTGGGACGCCTCTGTTTACAAGAACCTCGTTTACCGTACAAGTTCAATATCACAGAAAGTGAAAAATGGATAAAGAACTTGTGGTACTTACGTACAATGCAGTATCACTCAGCAGTGAAATCTATGTCATCAGGCCCGTAGCAGCACAATGAGTGGATTCAGGTACGATGATTCTAACTGAAATAAGTCACACAGAAAAAGAAACATCATAAGATATCAGTAATACACGGAATGTAAACTTGGCTACACAGGAACTGAATTACAGAACAGAACAGGGTCTCAAATTTAGAAAACCAACTTATGCTTGTTTAAGGGTAAAGGTGAGTTGGGGTGCTGCATAAAACCAGAGATTGAAATGAGCACAGATAAAGTTCCTTAAGCCAAATATGGAATAGACAAGAGCTACTCCTTGCTCAACGAAATGGACTCAAAACCGCATATTAAACGCCTAAGAATGTACCTGACTCTTAAGTATCTTAAAACCTATGGATTGCTATGTCTCCGAAAGAGAATCAAACATGTGTACAGGGACATAAACGCAGCAGTGATAGGATTGGAGAGGTTCGGTGAGCAAATGAAGACCCTTTGAAGTCATATTGCATGGTACCCATTCCACGGGTTTCAACTACCCAGGTTTAAGGTATTCTTCCTTCAGCTAAAACATGCATGTGGAACCTAGAGTATGATCAACCATGTGATCGGGAGACGTGTTCAATTATGTCTCAGTTTTCGTACCCTGGTACTCGGGTGCAACATTCCAGACGCTTTACTAACACTCTCCCGACTTGGAGAGTCAGTCCCTTTAACCTCCTGTTTGGCCCAGTTTGCAATTTCTGCGGAAGATGAACAGGAATAGCGAGAACCAATGAGAGACTAGCTGGAGGTGTCTGGACGGGCAAATTTAACTCTCATTTCCCACCAGGAAGAGGAAATAACCAAAGGCTCAGCGTGCCGTGCCGGAACCAGATTAGGGCCTGAAGCCATCCTGCGGTGTTGCGGCCAGCTCACAAGAAAACGAGTTGAAGAAAGGAGCTCAGGGGCACTGTAATTCACAAACCTGCAGAGTTATAAATGACAACTATCGTCCAAAAATATACTGAAGTAAGGCTGCCAAGAGGACTTGAAAGCGGGACAGAATTGCAGGAAACCGATTTCAGGAGGTAGACTGGAATTGCATTGAAAGCATAGGAAAAGAGGCAGAACGTCCACAATGATGCACTTGGCCAAAAAGGGCGTATGCGTTTTTTCCTGAATATATTCAGGAAAAAACGCATACGCCCTTTTTGGCCAACCAAGCAAGCTTGCAAAGGAAATCTGCACTACAATGAAGTCTCACTTCCCCCCGGTCAAAAGGGCCATCTGAAAAAAGTGTAAAATCCAGAAAGGCAGGACAGGCCATGGAGAACTGGGAGCCTTGTTATGCTGATGGGCGGGATGTAAATTGCCAACAGACACTCGGGAGAAGTGTATGGTGTTTCCTGAAACATCTAAAAAACAAAGCAACAGAGCCTAGGGCACTTCCACTTATGGTCCTATAGCTTAGGGAAATTAAAATCAAAAAGACACAGCCACCCCAATGTTTGGGACGCCTCTGTTTACAAGAACCTCGTTTACGGTACAAGTTCAATATCACAGAAAGTGAAAAATGGATAAAGAACTTGTGGTACTTACGTACAATGCAGTATCACTCAGCAGTGAAATCTATGTCATCAGGCCCGTAGCAGCACAATGAGTGGATTCAGGTACGATGATTCTAACTGAAATAAGTCACACAGAAAAAGAAACATCATAAGATATCAGTAATACACGGAATGTAAACTTGGCTACACAGGAACTGAATTACAGAACAGAACAGGGTCTCAAATTTAGAAAACCAACTTATGCTTGTTTAAGGGTAAAGGTGAGTTGGGGTGCTGCATAAAACCAGAGATTGAAATGAGCACAGATAAAGTTCCTTAAGCCAAATATGGAATAGACAAGAGCTACTCCTTGCTCAACGAAATGGACTCAACACCGCATATTAAACGCCTAAGAATGTAGCTGACTCTTAAGTATCTTAAAACCTATGGATTGCTATGTCTCCGAAAGAGAATCAAGCATGTGTACAGGGACATAAACGCAGCAGTGATAGGATTGGAGAGGTTCGGTGAGCAAATGAAGACCCTTTGAAGTCATATTGCATGGTACCCATTCCACGGGTTTCAACTACCCAGGTTTAAGGTATTCTTCCTTCAGCTAAAACATGCATGTGGAACCTAGAGTATGATCAACCATGTGATCGGGAGACGTGTTCAAATATGTCTCAGTTTTCGTACCCTGGTACTCGGGTGCAACATTCCAGACGCTTTACTAACACTCTCCCGACTTGGAGAGTCAGTCCCTTTAACCTCCTGTTTGGCCCAGTTTGCAATTTCTGCGGAAGATGAACAGGAATAGCGAGAACCAATGAGAGACTAGCTGGAGGTGTCTGGACGGGCAAATTTAACTCTCATTTCCCACCAGGAAGAGGAAATAACCAAAGGCTCAGCGTGCCGTGCCGGAACCAGATTAGGGCCTGAAGCCATCCTGCGGTGTTGCGGCCAGCTCACAAGAAAACGAGTTGAAGAAAGGAGCTCAGGGGCACTGTAATTCACAAACCTGCAGAGTTATAAATGACAACTATCGTCCAAAAATATACTGAAGTAAGGCTGCCAAGAGGACTTGAAAGCGGGGCAGAATTGCAGGAAACCGATTTCAGGAGGTAGACTGGAATTGCATTGAAAGCATAGGAAAAGAGGCAGAACGTCCACAATGATGCACTTGGCCAAAAAGGGCGTATGCGTTTTTTCCTGAATATATTCAGGAAAAAACGCATACGCCCTTTTTGGCCAACCAAGCAAGCTTGCAAAGGAAATCTGCACTACAATGAAGTCTCACTTCCCCCCGGTCAAAAGGGCCATCTGAAAAAAGTGTAAAATCCAGAAAGGCAGGACAGGCCATGGAGAACTGGGAGCCTTGTTATGCTGATGGGCGGGATGTAAATTGCCAACAGACACTCGGGAGAAGTGTATGGTGTTTCCTGAAACATCTAAAAAACAAAGCAACAGAGCCTAGGGCACTTCCACTTATGGTCCTATAGCTTAGGGAAATTAAAATCAAAAAGACACAGCCACCCCAATGTTTGGGACGCCTCTGTTTACAAGAACCTCGTTTACCGTACAAGTTCAATATCACAGAAAGTGAAAAATGGATAAAGAACTTGTGGTACTTACGTACAATGCAGTATCACTCAGCAGTGAAATCTATGTCATCAGGCCCGTAGCAGCACAATGAGTGGATTCAGGTACGATGATTCTAACTGAAATAAGTCACACAGAAAAAGAAACATCATAAGATATCAGTAATACACGGAATGTAAACTTGGCTACACAGGAACTGAATTACAGAACAGAACAGGGTCTCAAATTTAGAAAACCAACTTATGCTTGTTTAAGGGTAAAGGTGAGTTGGGGTGCTGCATAAAACCAGAGATTGAAATGAGCACAGATAAAGTTCCTTAAGCCAAATATGGAATAGACAAGAGCTACTCCTTGCTCAACGAAATGGACTCAACACCGCATATTAAACGCCTAAGAATGTACCTGACTCTTAAGTATCTTAAAACCTATGGATTGCTATGTCTCCGAAAGAGAATCAAGCATGTGTACAGGGACATAAACGCAGCAGTGATAGGATTGGAGAGGTTCGGTGAGCAAATGAAGACCCTTTGAAGTCATATTGCATGGTACCCATTCCACGGGTTTCAACTACCCAGGTTTAAGGTATTCTTCCTTCAGCTAAAACATGCATGTGGAACCTAGAGTATGATCAACCATGTGATCGGGAGACGTGTTCAAATATGTCTCAGTTTTCGTACCCTGGTACTCGGGTGCAACATTCCAGACGCTTTACTAACACTCTCCCGACTTGGAGAGTCAGTCCCTTTAACCTCCTGTTTGGCCCAGTTTGCAATTTCTGCGGAAGATGAACAGGAATAGCGAGAACCAATGAGAGACTAGCTGGAGGTGTCTGGACGGGCAAATTTAACTCTCATTTCCCACCAGGAAGAGGAAATAACCAAAGGCTCAGCGTGCCGTGCCGGAACCAGATTAGGGCCTGAAGCCATCCTGCGGTGTTGCGGCCAGCTCACAAGAAAACGAGTTGAAGAAAGGAGCTCAGGGGCACTGTAATTCACAAACCTGCAGAGTTATAAATGACAACTATCGTCCAAAAATATACTGAAGTAAGGCTGCCAAGAGGACTTGAAAGCGGGGCAGAATTGCAGGAAACCGATTTCAGGAGGTAGACTGGAATTGCATTGAAAGCATAGGAAAAGAGGCAGAACGTCCACAATGATGCACTTGGCCAAAAAGGGCGTATGCGTTTTTTCCTGAATATATTCAGGAAAAAATGCATACGCCCTTTTTGGCCAACCAAGCAAGCTTGCAAAGGAAATCTGCACTACAATGAAGTCTCACTTCCCCCCGGTCAAAAGGGCCATCTGAAAAAAGTGTAAAATCCAGAAAGGCAGGACAGGCCATGGAGAACTGGGAGCCTTGTTATGCTGATGGGCGGGATGTAAACTGCCAACAGACACTCGGGAGAAGTGTATGGTGTTTCCTGAAACATCTAAAAAACAAAGCAACAGAGCCTAGGGCACTTCCACTTATGGTCCTATAGCTTAGGGAAATTAAAATCAAAAAGATACAGCCACCCCAATGTTTGGGACGCCTCTGTTTACAAGAACCTCGTTTACCGTACAAGTTCAATATCACAGAAAGTGAAAAATGGATAAAGAACTTGTGGTACTTACGTACAATGCAGTATCACTCAGCAGTGAAATCTATGTCATCAGGCCCGTAGCAGCACAATGAGTGGATTCAGGTACGATGATTCTAACTGAAATAAGTCACACAGAAAAAGAAACATCATAAGATATCAGTAATACACGGAATGTAAACTTGGCTACACAGGAACTGAATTACAGAACAGAACAGGGTCTCAAATTTAGAAAACCAACTTATGCTTGTTTAAGGGTAAAGGTGAGTTGGGGTGCTGCATAAAACCAGAGATTGAAATGAGCACAGATAAAGTTCCTTAAGCCAAATATGGAATAGACAAGAGCTACTCCTTGCTCAACGAAATGGACTCAACACCGCATATTAAACGCCTAAGAATGTACCTGACTCTTAAGTATCTTAAAACCTATGGATTGCTATGTCTCCGAAAGAGAATCAAGCATGTGTACAGGGACATAAACGCAGCAGTGATAGGATTGGAGAGGTTCGGTGAGCAAATGAAGACCCTTTGAAGTCATATTGCATGGTACCCATTCCACGGGTTTCAACTACCCAGGTTTAAAGTATTCTTCCTTCAGCTAAAACATGCATGTGGAACCTAGAGTATGATCAACCATGTGATCGGGAGACGTGTTCAAATATGTCTCAGTTTTCGTACCCTGGTACTCGGGTGCAACATTCCAGACGCTTTACTAACACTCTCCCGACTTGGAGAGTCAGTCCCTTTAACCTCCTGTTTGGCCCAGTTTGCAATTTCTGCGGAAGATGAACAGGAATAGCGAGAACCAATGAGAGACTAGCTGGAGGTGTCTGGACGGGCAAATTTAACTCTCATTTCCCACCAGGAAGAGGAAATAAACAAAGGCTCAGCGTGCCGTGCCGGAACCAGATTAGGGCCTGAAGCCATCCTGCGGTGTTGCGGCCAGCTCACAAGAAAACGAGTTGAAGAAAGGAGCTCAGGGGCACTGTAATTCACAAACCTGCAGAGTTATAAATGACAACTATCGTCCAAAAATATACTGAAGTAAGGCTGCCAAGAGGACTTGAAAGCGGGGCAGAATTGCAGGAAACCGATTTCAGGAGGTAGACTGGAATTGCATTGAAAGCATAGGAAAAGAGGCAGAACGTCCACAATGATGCACTTGGCCAAAAAGGGCGTATGCGTTTTTTCCTGAATATATTCAGGAAAAAACGCATACGCCCTTTTTGGCCAACCAAGCAAGCTTGCAAAGGAAATCTGCACTACAATGAAGTCTCACTTCCCCCCCACCGGTCAAAAGGGCCATCTGAAAAAAGTGTAAAATCCAGAAAGGCAGGACAGGCCATGGAGAACTGGGAGCCTTGTTATGCTGATGGGCGGGATGTAAATTGCCAACAGACACTCGGGAGAAGTGTATGGTGTTTCCTGAAACATCTAAAAAACAAAGCAACAGAGCCTAGGGCACTTCCACTTATGGTCCTATAGCTTAGGGAAATTAAAATCAAAAAGATACAGCCACCCCAATGTTTGGGACGCCTCTGTTTACAAGAACCTCGTTTACCGTACAAGTTCAATATCACAGAAAGTGAAAAATGGATAAAGAACTTGTGGTACTTACGTACAATGCAGTATCACTCAGCAGTGAAATCTATGTCATCAGGCCCGTAGCAGCACAATGAGTGGATTCAGGTACGATGATTCTAACTGAAATAAGTCACACAGAAAAAGAAACATCATAAGATATCAGTAATACACGGAATGTAAACTTGGCTACACAGGAACTGAATTACAGAACAGAACAGGGTCTCAAATTTAGAAAACCAACTTATGCTTGTTTAAGGGTAAAGGTGAGTTGGGGTGCTGCATAAAACCAGAGATTGAAATGAGCACAGATAAAGTTCCTTAAGCCAAATATGGAATAGACAAGAGCTACTCCTTGCTCAACGAAATGGACTCAACACCGCATATTAAACGCCTAAGAATGTACCTGACTCTTAAGTATCTTAAAACCTATGGATTGCTATGTCTCCGAAAGAGAATCAAGCATGTGTACAGGGACATAAACGCAGCAGTGATAGGATTGGAGAGGTTCGGTGAGCAAATGAAGACCCTTTGAAGTCATATTGCATGGTACCCATTCCACGGGTTTCAACTACCCAGGTTTAAGGTATTCTTCCTTCAGCTAAAACATGCATGTGGAACCTAGAGTATGATCAACCATGTGATCGGGAGACGTGTTCAAATATGTCTCAGTTTTCGTACCCTGGTACTCGGGTGCAACATTCCAGACGCTTTACTAACACTCTCCCGACTTGGAGAGTCAGTCCCTTTAACCTCCTGTTTGGCCCAGTTTGCAATTTCTGCGGAAGATGAACAGGAATAGCGAGAACCAATGAGAGACTAGCTGGAGGTGTCTGGACGGGCAAATTTAACTCTCATTTCCCACCAGGAAGAGGAAATAACCAAAGGCTCAGCGTGCCGTGCCGGAACCAGATTAGGGCCTGAAGCCATCCTGCGGTGTTGCGGCCAGCTCACAAGAAAACGAGTTGAAGAAAGGAGCTCAGGGGCACTGTAATTCACAAACCTGCAGAGTTATAAATGACAACTATCGTCCAAAAATATACTGAAGTAAGGCTGCCAAGAGGACTTGAAAGCGGGGCAGAATTGCAGGAAACCGATTTCAGGAGGTAGACTGGAATTGCATTGAAAGCATAGGAAAAGAGGCAGAACGTCCACAATGATGCACTTGGCCAAAAAGGGCGTATGCGTTTTTTCCTGAATATATTCAGGAAAAAACGCATACGCCCTTTTTGGCCAACCAAGCAAGCTTGCAAAGGAAATCTGCACTACAATGAAGTCTCACTTCCCCCCGGTCAAAAGGGCCATCTGAAAAAAGTGTAAAATCCAGAAAGGCAGGACAGGCCATGGAGAACTGGGAGCCTTGTTATGCTGATGGGCGGGATGTAAATTGCCAGCAGACACTCGGGAGAAGTGTATGGTGTTTCCTGAAACATCTAAAAAACAAAGCAACAGAGCCTAGGGCACTTCCACTTATGGTCCTATAGCTTAGGGAAATTAAAATCAAAAAGATACAGCCACCCCAATGTTTGGGACGCCTCTGTTTACAAGAACCTCGTTTACGGTACAAGTTCAATATCACAGAAAGTGAAAAATGGATAAAGAACTTGTGGTACTTACGTACAATGCAGTATCACTCAGCAGTGAAATCTATGCCATCAGGCCCGTAGCAGCACAATGAGTGGATTCAGGTACGATGATTCTAACTGAAATAAGTCACACAGAAAAAGAAACATCATAAGATATCAGTAATACACGGAATGTAAACTTGGCTACACAGGAACTGAATTACAGAACAGAACAGGGTCTCAAATTTAGAAAACCAACTTATGCTTGTTTAAGGGTAAAGGTGAGTTGGGGTGCTGCATAAAACCAGAGATTGAAATGAGCACAGATAAAGTTCCTTAAGCCAAATATGGAATAGACAAGAGCTACTCCTTGCTCAACGAAATGGACTCAACACCGCATATTAAACGCCTAAGAATGTACCTGACTCTTAAGTATCTTAAAACCTATGGATTGCTATGTCTCCGAAAGAGAATCAAGCATGTGTACAGGGACATAAACGCAGCAGTGATAGGATTGGAGAGGTTCGGTGAGCAAATGAAGACCCTTTGAAGTCATATTGCATGGTACCCATTCCACGGGTTTCAACTACCCAGGTTTAAGGTATTCTTCCTTCAGCTAAAACATGCATGTGGAACCTAGAGTATGATCAACCATGTGATCGGGAGACGTGTTCAAATATGTCTCAGTTTTCGTACCCTGGTACTCGGGTGCAACATTCCAGACGCTTTACTAACACTCTCCCCACTTGGAGAGTCAGCGCCTTTAACCTCCTGTTTGGCCCAGTTTGCAATTTCTGCGGAAGATGAACAGGAATAGCGAGAACCAATGAGAGACTAGCTGGAGGTGTCTGGACGGGCAAATTTAACTCTCATTTCCCACCAGGAAGAGGAAATAACCAAAGGCTCAGCGTGCCGTGCCGGAACCAGATTAGGGCCTGAAGCCATCCTGCGGTGTTGCGGCCAGCTCACAAGAAAACGAGTTGAAGAAAGGAGCTCAGGGGCACTGTAATTCACAAATCTGCAGAGTTATAAATGACAACTCTCGTCCAAAAATATACTGAAGTAAGGCTGCCAAGAGGACTTGAAAGCGGGGCAGAATTGCAGGAAACCGATTTCAGGAGGTAGACTGGAATTGCATTGAAAGCATAGGAAAAGAGGCAGAACGTCCACAATGATGCACTTGGCCAAAAAGGGCGTATGCGTTTTTTCCTGAATATATTCAGGAAAAAACGCATACGCCCTTTTTGGCCAACCAAGCAAGCTTGCAAAGGAAATCTGCACTACAATGAAGTCTCACTTCCCCCCGGTCAAAAGGGCCATCTGAAAAAAGTGTAAAATCCAGAAAGGCAGGACAGGCCATGGAGAACTGGGAGCCTTGTTATGCTGATGGGCGGGATGTAAACTGCCAACAGACACTCGGGAGAAGTGTATGGTGTTTCCTGAAACATCTAAAAAACAAAGCAACAGAGCCTAGGGCACTTCCACTTATGGTCCTATAGCTTAGGGAAATTAAAATCAAAAAGATACAGCCACCCCAATGTTTGGGACGCCTCTGTTTACAAGAACCTCGTTTACCGTACAAGTTCAATATCACAGAAAGTGAAAAATGGATAAAGAACTTGTGGTACTTACGTACAATGCAGTATCACTCAGCAGTGAAATCTATGCCATCAGGCCCGTAGCAGCACAATGAGTGGATTCAGGTACGATGATTCTAACTGAAATAAGTCACACAGAAAAAGAAACATCATAAGATATCAGTAATACACGGAATGTAAACTTGGCTACACAGGAACTGAATTACAGAACAGAACAGGGTCTCAAATTTAGAAAACCAACTTATGCTTGTTTAAGGGTAAAGGTGAGTTGGGGTGCTGCATAAAACCAGAGATTGAAATGAGCACAGATAAAGTTCCTTAAGCCAAATATGGAATAGACAAGAGCTACTCCTTGCTCAACGAAATGGACTCAACACCGCATATTAAACGCCTAAGAATGTAGCTGACTCTTAAGTATCTTAAAACCTATGGATTGCTATGTCTCCGAAAGAGAATCAAGCATGTGTACAGGGACATAAACGCAGCAGTGATAGGATTGGAGAGGTTCGGTGAGCAAATGAAGACCCTTTGAAGTCATATTGCATGGTACCCATTCCACGGGTTTCAACTACCCAGGTTTAAGGTATTCTTCCTTCAGCTAAAACATGCATGTGGAACCTAGAGTATGATCAACCATGTGATCGGGAGACGTGTTCAAATATGTCTCAGTTTTCGTACCCTGGTACTCGGGTGCAACATTCCAGACGCTTTACTAACACTCTCCCGACTTGGAGAGTCAGTCCCTTTAACCTCCTGTTTGGCCCAGTTTGCAATTTCTGCGGAAGATGAACAGGAATAGCGAGAACCAATGAGAGACTAGCTGGAGGTGTCTGGACGGGCAAATTTAACTCTCATTTCCCACCAGGAAGAGGAAATAACCAAAGGCTCAGCGTGCCGTGCCGGAACCAGATTAGGGCCTGAAGCCATCCTGCGGTGTTGCGGCCAGCTCACAAGAAAACGAGTTGAAGAAAGGAGCTCAGGGGCACTGTAATTCACAAACCTGCAGAGTTATAAATGACAACTATCGTCCAAAAATATACTGAAGTAAGGCTGCCAAGAGGACTTGAAAGCGGGGCAGAATTGCAGGAAACCGATTTCAGGAGGTAGACTGGAATTGCATTGAAAGCATAGGAAAAGAGGCAGAACGTCCACAATGATGCACTTGGCCAAAAAGGGCGTATGCGTTTTTTCCTGAATATATTCAGGAAAGAACGCATACGCCCTTTTTGGCCAACCAAGCAAGCTTGCAAAGGAAATCTGCACTACAATGAAGTCTCACTTCCCCCCGGTCAAAAGGGCCATCTGAAAAAAGTGTAAAATCCAGAAAGGCAGGACAGGCCATGGAGAACTGGGAGCCTTGTTATGCTGATGGGCGGGATGTAAATTGCCAGCAGACACTCGGGAGAAGTGTATGGTGTTTCCTGAAACATCTAAAAAACAAAGCAACAGAGCCTAGGGCACTTCCACTTATGGTCCTATAGCTTAGGGAAATTAAAATCAAAAAGATACAGCCACCCCAATGTTTGGGACGCCTCTGTTTACAAGAACCTCGTTTACGGTACAAGTTCAATATCACAGAAAGTGAAAAATGGATAAAGAACTTGTGGTACTTACGTACAATGCAGTATCACTCAGCAGTGAAATCTATGCCATCAGGCCCGTAGCAGCACAATGAGTGGATTCAGGTACGATGATTCTAACTGAAATAAGTCACACAGAAAAAGAAACATCATAAGATATCAGTAATACACGGAATGTAAACTTGGCTACACAGGAACTGAATTACAGAACAGAACAGGGTCTCAAATTTAGAAAACCAACTTATGCTTGTTTAAGGGTAAAGGTGAGTTGGGGTGCTGCATAAAACCAGAGATTGAAATGAGCACAGATAAAGTTCCTTAAGCCAAATATGGAATAGACAAGAGCTACTCCTTGCTCAACGAAATGGACTCAACACCGCATATTAAACGCCTAAGAATGTACCTGACTCTTAAGTATCTTAAAACCTATGGATTGCTATGTCTCCGAAAGAGAATCAAGCATGTGTACAGGGACATAAACGCAGCAGTGATAGGATTGGAGAGGTTCGGTGAGCAAATGAAGACCCTTTGAAGTCATATTGCATGGTACCCATTCCACGGGTTTCAACTACCCAGGTTTAAGGTATTCTTCCTTCAGCTAAAACATGCATGTGGAACCTAGAGTATGATCAACCATGTGATCGGGAGACGTGTTCAAATATGTCTCAGTTTTCGTACCCTGGTACTCGGGTGCAACATTCCAGACGCTTTACTAACACTCTCCCCACTTGGAGAGTCAGCGCCTTTAACCTCCTGTTTGGCCCAGTTTGCAATTTCTGCGGAAGATGAACAGGAATAGCGAGAACCAATGAGAGACTAGCTGGAGGTGTCTGGACGGGCAAATTTAACTCTCATTTCCCACCAGGAAGAGGAAATAACCAAAGGCTCAGCGTGCCGTGCCGGAACCAGATTAGGGCCTGAAGCCATCCTGCGGTGTTGCGGCCAGCTCACAAGAAAACGAGTTGAAGAAAGGAGCTCAGGGGCACTGTAATTCACAAACCTGCAGAGTTATAAATGACAACTATCGTCCAAAAATATACTGAAGTAAGGCTGCCAAGAGGACTTGAAAGCGGGGCAGAATTGCAGGAAACCGATTTCAGGAGGTAGACTGGAATTGCATTGAAAGCATAGGAAAAGAGGCAGAACGTCCACAATGATGCACTTGGCCAAAAAGGGCGTATGCATTTTTTCCTGAATATATTCAGGAAAAAACGCATACGCCCTTTTTGGCCAACCAAGCAAGCTTGCAAAGGAAATCTGCACTACAATGAAGTCTAACTTCCCCCCGGTCAAAAGGGCCATCTGAAAAAAGTGTAAAATCCAGAAAGGCAGGACAGGCCATGGAGAACTGGGAGCCTTGTTATGCTGATGGGCGGGATGTAAATTGCCAACAGACACTCGGGAGAAGTGTATGGTGTTTCCTGAAACATCTAAAAAACAAAGCAACAGAGCCTAGGGCACTTCCACTTATGGTCCTATAGCTTAGGGAAATTAAAATCAAAAAGATACAGCCACCCCAATGTTTGGGACGCCTCTGTTTACAAGAACCTCGTTTACCGTACAAGTTCAATATCACAGAAAGTGAAAAATGGATAAAGAACTTGTGGTACTTACGTACAATGCAGTATCACTCAGCAGTGAAATCTATGTCATCAGGCCCGTAGCAGCACAATGAGTGGATTCAGGTACGATGATTCTAACTGAAATAAGTCACACAGAAAAAGAAACATCATAAGATATCAGTAATACACGGAATGTAAACTTGGCTACACAGGAACTGAATTACAGAACAGAACAGGGTCTCAAATTTAGAAAACCAACTTATGCTTGTTTAAGGGTAAAGGTGAGTTGGGGTGCTGCATAAAACCAGAGATTGAAATGAGCACAGATAAAGTTCCTTAAGCCAAATATGGAATAGACAAGAGCTACTCCTTGCTCAACGAAATGGACTCAACACCGCATATTAAACGCCTAAGAATGTACCTGACTCTTAAGTATCTTAAAACCTATGGATTGCTATGTCTCCGAAAGAGAATCAAGCATGTGTACAGGGACATAAACGCAGCAGTGATAGGATTGGAGAGGTTCGGTGAGCAAATGAAGACCCTTTGAAGTCATATTGCATGGTACCCATTCCACGGGTTTCAACTACCCAGGTTTAAGGTATTCTTCCTTCAGCTAAAACATGCATGTGGAACCTAGAGTATGATCAACCATGTGATCGGGAGACGTGTTCAAATATGTCTCAGTTTTCGTACCCTGGTACTCGGGTGCAACATTCCAGACGCTTTACTAACACTCTCCCGACTTGGAGAGTCAGTCCCTTTAACCTCCTGTTTGGCCCAGTTTGCAATTTCTGCGGAAGATGAACAGGAATAGCGAGAACCAATGAGAGACTAGCTGGAGGTGTCTGGACGGGCAAATTTAACTCTCATTTCCCACCAGGAAGAGGAAATAACCAAAGGCTCAGCGTGCCGTGCCGGAACCAGATTAGGGCCTGAAGCCATCCTGCGGTGTTGCGGCCAGCTCACAAGAAAACGAGTTGAAGAAAGGAGCTCAGGGGCACTGTAACTCACAAACCTGCAGAGTTATAAATGACAGCTATCGTCCAAAAATATACTGAAGTAAGGCTGCCATGAGGACTTGAAAGCGGGGCAGAATTGCAGGAAACCGATTTCAGGAGGTAGACTGGAATTGCATTGAAAGCATAGGAAAAGAGGCAGAACGTCCACAATGATGCACTTGGCCAAAAAGGGCGTATGCGTTTTTTCCTGAATATATTCAGGAAAAAACGCATACGCCCTTTTTGGCCAACCAAGCAAGCTTGCAAAGGAAATCTGCACTACAATGAAGTCTCACTTCCCCCCGGTCAAAAGGGCCATCTGAAAAAAGTGTAAAATCCAGAAAGGCAGGACAGGCCATGGAGAACTGGGAGCCTTGTTATGCTGATGGGCGGGATGTAAACTGCCAACAGACACTCGGGAGAAGTGTATGGTGTTTCCTGAAACATCTAAAAAACAAAGCAACAGAGCCTAGGGCACTTCCACTTATGGTCCTATAGCTTAGGGAAATTAAAATCAAAAAGACACAGCCACCCCAATGTTTGGGACGCCTCTGTTTACAAGAACCTCGTTTACCGTACAAGTTCAATATCACAGAAAGTGAAAAATGGATAAAGAACTTGTGGTACTTACGTACAATGCAGTATCGCTCAGCAGTGAAATCTATGTCATCAGGCCCGTAGCAGCACAATGAGTGGATTCAGGTACGATGATTCTAACTGAAATAAGTCACACAGAAAAAGAAACATCATAAGATATCAGTAATACACGGAATGTAAACTTGGCTACACAGGAACTGAATTACAGAACAGAACAGGGTCTCAAATTTAGAAAACCAACTTATGCTTGTTTAAGGGTAAAGGTGAGTTGGGGTGCTGCATAAAACCAGAGATTGAAATGAGCACAGATAAAGTTCCTTAAGCCAAATATGGAATAGACAAGAGCTACTCCTTGCTCAACGAAATGGACTCAACACCGCATATTAAACGCCTAAGAATGTAGCTGACTCTTAAGTATCTTAAAACCTATGGATTGCTATGTCTCCGAAAGAGAATCAAGCATGTGTACAGGGACATAAACGCAGCAGTGATAGGATTGGAGAGGTTCGGTGAGCAAATGAAGACCCTTTGAAGTCATATTGCATGGTACCCATTCCACGGGTTTCAACTACCCAGGTTTAAGGTATTCTTCCTTCAGCTAAAACATGCATGTGGAACCTAGAGTATGATCAACCATGTGATCGGGAGACGTGTTCAAATATGTCTCAGTTTTCGTACCCTGGTACTCGGGTGCAACATTCCAGACGCTTTACTAACACTCTCCCGACTTGGAGAGTCAGCGCCTTTAACCTCCTGTTTGGCCCAGTTTGCAATTTCTGCGGAAGATGAACAGGAATAGCGAGAACCAATGAGAGACTAGCTGGAGGTGTCTGGACGGGCAAATTTAACTCTCATTTCCCACCAGGAAGAGGAAATAACCAAAGGCTCAGCGTGCCGTGCCGGAACCAGATTAGGGCCTGAAGCCATCCTGCGGTGTTGCGGCCAGCTCACAAGAAAACGAGTTGAAGAAAGGAGCTCAGGGGCACTGTAACTCACAAACCTGCAGAGTTATAAATGACAACTATCGTCCAAAAATATACTGAAGTAAGGCTGCCAAGAGGACTTGAAAGCGGGGCAGAATTGCAGGAAACCGATTTCAGGAGGTAGACTGGAATTGCATTGAAAGCATAGGAAAAGAGGCAGAACGTCCACAATGATGCACTTGGCCAAAAAGGGCGTATGCGTTTTTTCCTGAATATATTCAGGAAACAACGCATACGCCCTTTTTGGCCAACCAAGCAAGCTTGCAAAGGAAATCTGCACTACAATGAAGTCTCACTTCCCCCCGGTCAAAAGGGCCATCTGAAAAAAGTGTAAAATCCAGAAAGGCAGGACAGGCCATGGAGAACTGGGAGCCTTGTTATGCTGATGGGCGGGATGTAAACTGCCAACAGACACTCGGGAGAAGTGTATGGTGTTTCCTGAAACATCTAAAAAACAAAGCAACAGAGCCTAGGGCACTTCCACTTATGGTCCTATAGCTTAGGGAAATTAAAATCAAAAAGATACAGCCACCCCAATGTTTGGGACGCCTCTGTTTACAAGAACCTCGTTTACCGTACAAGTTCAATATCACAGAAAGTGAAAAATGGATAAAGAACTTGTGGTACTTACGTACAATGCAGTATCGCTCAGCAGTGAAATCTATGCCATCAGGCCCGTAGCAGCACAATGAGTGGATTCAGGTACGATGATTCTAACTGAAATAAGTCACACAGAAAAAGAAACATCATAAGATATCAGTAATACACGGAATGTAAACTTGGCTACACAGGAACTGAATTACAGAACAGAACAGGGTCTCAAATTTAGAAAACCAACTTATGCTTGTTTAAGGGTAAAGGTGAGTTGGGGTGCTGCATAAAACCAGAGATTGAAATGAGCACAGATAAAGTTCCTTAAGCCAAATATGGAATAGACAAGAGCTACTCTTTGCTCAACGAAATGGACTCAACACCGCATATTAAACGCCTAAGAATGTACCTGACTCTTAAGTATCTTAAAACCTATGGATTGCTATGTCTCCGAAAGAGAATCAAGCATGTGTACAGGGACATAAACGCAGCAGTGATAGGATTGGAGAGGTTCGGTGAGCAAATGAAGACCCTTTGAAGTCATATTGCATGGTACCCATTCCACGGGTTTCAACTACCCAGGTTTAAGGTATTCTTCCTTCAGCTAAAACATGCATGTGGAACCTAGAGTATGATCAACCATGTGATCGGGAGACGTGTTCAAATATGTCTCAGTTTTCGTACCCTGGTACTCGGGTGCAACATTCCAGACGCTTTACTAACACTCTCCCGACTTGGAGAGTCAGCGCCTTTAACCTCCTGTTTGGCCCAGTTTGCAATTTCTGCGGAAGATGAACAGGAATAGCGAGAACCAATGAGAGACTAGCTGGAGGTGTCTGGACGGGCAAATTTAACTCTCATTTCCCACCAGGAAGAGGAAATAACCAAAGGCTCAGCGTGCCGTGCCGGAACCAGATTAGGGCCTGAAGCCATCCTGCGGTGTTGCGGCCAGCTCACAAGAAAACGAGTTGAAGAAAGGAGCTCAGGGGCACTGTAACTCACAAACATGCAGAGTTATAAATGACAACTATCGTCCAAAAATATACTGAAGTAAGGCTGCCAAGAGGACTTGAAAGCGGGGCAGAATTGCAGGAAACCGATTTCAGGAGGTAGACTGGAATTGCATTGAAAGCATAGGAAAAGAGGCAGAACGTCCACAATGATGCACTTGGCCAAAAAGGGCGTATGCGTTTTTTCCTGAATATATTCAGGAAACAACGCATACGCCCTTTTTGGGCAACCAAGCAAGCTTGCAAAGGAAATCTGCACTACAATGAAGTCTCACTTCCCCCCGGTCAAAAGGGCCATCTGAAAAAAGTGTAAAATCCAGAAAGGCAGGACAGGCCATGGAGAACTGGGAGCCTTGTTATGCTGATGAGCGGGATGTAAATTGCCAACAGACACTCGGGAGAAGTGTATGGTGTTTCCTGAAACATCTAAAAAACAAAGCAACAGAGCCTAGGGCACTTCCACTTATGGTCCTATAGCTTAGGGAAATTAAAATCAAAAAGATACAGCCACCCCAATGTTTGGGACGCCTCTGTTTACAAGAACCTCGTTTACCGTACAAGTTCAATATCACAGAAAGTGAAAAATGGATAAAGAACTTGTGGTACTTACGTACAATGCAGTATCGCTCAGCAGTGAAATCTATGCCATCAGGCCCGTAGCAGCACAATGAGTGGATTCAGGTACGATGATTCTAACTGAAATAAGTCACACAGAAAAAGAAACATCATAAGATATCAGTAATACACGGAATGTAAACTTGGCTACACAGGAACTGAATTACAGAACAGAACAGGGTCTCAAATTTAGAAAACCAACTTATGCTTGTTTAAGGGTAAAGGTGAGTTGGGGTGCTGCATAAAACCAGAGATTGAAATGAGCACAGATAAAGTTCCTTAAGCCAAATATGGAATAGACAAGAGCTACTCCTTGCTCAACGAAATGGACTCAACACCGCATATTAAACGCCTAAGAATGTACCTGACTCTTAAGTATCTTAAAACCTATGGATTGCTATGTCTCCGAAAGAGAATCAAGCATGTGTACAGGGACATAAACGCAGCAGTGATAGGATTGGAGAGGTTCGGTGAGCAAATGAAGACCCTTTGAAGTCATATTGCATGGTACCCATTCCACGGGTTTCAACTACCCAGGTTTAAGGTATTCTTCCTTCAGCTAAAACATGCATGTGGAACCTAGAGTATGATCAACCATGTGATCGGGAGACGTGTTCAAATATGTCTCAGTTTTCGTACCCTGGTACTCGGGTGCAACATTCCAGACGCTTTACTAACACTCTCCCGACTTGGAGAGTCAGTCCCTTTAACCTCCTGTTTGGCCCAGTTTGCAATTTCTGCGGAAGATGAACAGGAATAGCGAGAACCAATGAGAGACTAGCTGGAGGTGTCTGGACGGGCAAATTTAACTCTCATTTCCCACCAGGAAGAGGAAATAACCAAAGGCTCAGCGTGCCGTGCCGGAACCAGATTAGGGCCTGAAGCCATCCTGCGGTGTTGCGGCCAGCTCACAAGAAAACGAGTTGAAGAAAGGAGCTCAGGGGCACTGTAATTCACAAACCTGCAGAGTTATAAATGACAACTATCGTCCAAAAATATACTGAAGTAAGGCTGCCAAGAGGACTTGAAAGCGGGGCAGAATTGCAGGAAACCGATTTCAGGAGGTAGACTGGAATTGCATTGAAAGCATAGGAAAAGAGGCAGAACGTCCACAATGATGCACTTGGCCAAAAAGGGCGTATGCGTTTTTTCCTGAATATATTCAGGAAAAAACGCATACGCCCTTTTTGGCCAACCAAGCAAGCTTGCAAAGGAAATCTGCACTACAATGAAGTCTCACTTCCCCCCGGTCAAAAGGGCCATCTGAAAAAAGTGTAAAATCCAGAAAGGCAGGACAGGCCATGGAGAACTGGGAGCCTTGTTATGCTGATGAGCGGGATGTAAATTGCCAACAGACACTCGGGAGAAGTGTATGGTGTTTCCTGAAACATCTAAAAAACAAAGCAACAGAGCCTAGGGCACTTCCACTTATGGTCCTATAGCTTAGGGAAATTAAAATCAAAAAGATACAGCCACCCCAATGTTTGGGACGCCTCTGTTTACAAGAACCTCGTTTACCGTACAAGTTCAATATCACAGAAAGTGAAAAATGGATAAAGAACTTGTGGTACTTACGTACAATGCAGTATCGCTCAGCAGTGAAATCTATGCCATCAGGCCCGTAGCAGCACAATGAGTGGATTCAGGTACGATGATTCTAACTGAAATAAGTCACACAGAAAAAGAAACATCATAAGATATCAGTAATACACGGAATGTAAACTTGGCTACACAGGAACTGAATTACAGAACAGAACAGGGTCTCAAATTTAGAAAACCAACTTATGCTTGTTTAAGGGTAAAGGTGAGTTGGGGTGCTGCATAAAACCAGAGATTGAAATGAGCACAGATAAAGTTCCTTAAGCCAAATATGGAATAGACAAGAGCTACTCCTTGCTCAACGAAATGGACTCAACACCGCATATTAAACGCCTAAGAATGTACCTGACTCTTAAGTATCTTAAAACCTATGGATTGCTATGTCTCCGAAAGAGAATCAAGCATGTGTACAGGGACATAAACGCAGCAGTGATAGGATTGGAGAGGTTCGGTGAGCAAATGAAGACCCTTTGAAGTCATATTGCATGGTACCCATTCCACGGGTTTCAACTACCCAGGTTTAAGGTATTCTTCCTTCAGCTAAAACATGCATGTGGAACCTAGAGTATGATCAACCATGTGATCGGGAGACGTGTTCAAATATGTCTCAGTTTTCGTACCCTGGTACTCGGGTGCAACATTCCAGACGCTTTACTAACACTCTCCCGACTTGGAGAGTCAGTCCCTTTAACCTCCTGTTTGGCCCAGTTTGCAATTTCTGCGGAAGATGAACAGGAATAGCGAGAACCAATGAGAGACTAGCTGGAGGTGTCTGGACGGGCAAATTTAACTCTCATTTCCCACCAGGAAGAGGAAATAACCAAAGGCTCAGCGTGCCGTGCCGGAACCAGATTAGGGCCTGAAGCCATCCTGCGGTGTTGCGGCCAGCTCACAAGAAAACGAGTTGAAGAAAGGAGCTCAGGGGCACTGTAATTCACAAACCTGCAGAGTTATAAATGACAACTATCGTCCAAAAATATACTGAAGTAAGGCTGCCAAGAGGACTTGAAAGCGGGGCAGAATTGCAGGAAACCGATTTCAGGAGGTAGACTGGAATTGCATTGAAAGCATAGGAAAAGAGGCAGAACGTCCACAATGATGCACTTGGCCAAAAAGGGCGTATGCGTTTTTTCCTGAATATATTCAGGAAAAAACGCATACGCCCTTTTTGGCCAACCAAGCAAGCTTGCAAAGGAAATCTGCACTACAATGAAGTCTCACTTCCCCCCGGTCAAAAGGGCCATCTGAAAAAAGTGTAAAATCCAGAAAGGCAGGACAGGCCATGGAGAACTGGGAGCCTTGTTATGCTGATGGGCGGGATGTAAACTGCCAACAGACACTCGGGAGAAGTGTATGGTGTTTCCTGAAACATCTAAAAAACAAAGCAACAGAGCCTAGGGCACTTCCACTTATGGTCCTATAGCTTAGGGAAATTAAAATCAAAAAGATACAGCCACCCCAATGTTTGGGACGCCTCTGTTTACAAGAACCTCGTTTACCGTACAAGTTCAATATCACAGAAAGTGAAAAATGGATAAAGAACTTGTGGTACTTACGTACAATGCAGTATCACTCAGCAGTGAAATCTATGTCATCAGGCCCGTAGCAGCACAATGAGTGGATTCAGGTACGATGATTCTAACTGAAATAAGTCACACAGAAAAAGAAACATCATAAGATATCAGTAATACACGGAATGTAAACTTGGCTACACAGGAACTGAATTACAGAACAGAACAGGGTCTCAAATTTAGAAAACCAACTTATGCTTGTTTAAGGGTAAAGGTGAGTTGGGGTGCTGCATAAAACCAGAGATTGAAATGAGCACAGATAAAGTTCCTTAAGCCAAATATGGAATAGACAAGAGCTACTCTTTGCTCAACGAAATGGACTCAACACCGCATATTAAACGCCTAAGAATGTACCTGACTCTTAAGTATCTTAAAACCTATGGATTGCTATGTCTCCGAAAGAGAATCAAGCATGTGTACAGGGACATAAACGCAGCAGTGATAGGATTGGAGAGGTTCGGTGAGCAAATGAAGACCCTTTGAAGTCATATTGCATGGTACCCATTCCACGGGTTTCAACTACCCAGGTTTAAGGTATTCTTCCTTCAGCTAAAACATGCATGTGGAACCTAGAGTATGATCAACCATGTGATCGGGAGACGTGTTCAAATATGTCTCAGTTTTCGTACCCTGGTACTCGGGTGCAACATTCCAGACGCTTTACTAACACTCTCCCGACTTGGAGAGTCAGCGCCTTTAACCTCCTGTTTGGCCCAGTTTGCAATTTCTGCGGAAGATGAACAGGAATAGCGAGAACCAATGAGAGACTAGCTGGAGGTGTCTGGACGGGCAAATTTAACTCTCATTTCCCACCAGGAAGAGGAAATAACCAAAGGCTCAGCGTGCCGTGCCGGAACCAGATTAGGGCCTGAAGCCATCCTGCGGTGTTGCGGCCAGCTCACAAGAAAACGAGTTGAAGAAAGGAGCTCAGGGGCACTGTAACTCACAAACCTGCAGAGTTATAAATGACAACTATCGTCCAAAAATATACTGAAGTAAGGCTGCCAAGAGGACTTGAAAGCGGGGCAGAATTGCAGGAAACCGATTTCAGGAGGTAGACTGGAATTGCATTGAAAGCATAGGAAAAGAGGCAGAACGTCCACAATGATGCACTTGGCCAAAAAGGGCGTATGCGTTTTTTCCTGAATATATTCAGGAAAAAACGCATACGCCCTTTTTGGCCAACCAAGCAAGCTTGCAAAGGAAATCTGCACTACAATGAAGTCTCACTTCCCCCGGTCAAAAGGGCCATCTGAAAAAAGTGTAAAATCCAGAAAGGCAGGACAGGCCATGGAGAACTGGGAGCCTTGTTATGCTGATGGGCGGGATGTAAACTGCCAACAGACACTCGGGAGAAGTGTATGGTGTTTCCTGAAACATCTAAAAAACAAAGCAACAGAGCCTAGGGCACTTCCACTTATGGTCCTATAGCTTAGGGAAATTAAAATCAAAAAGATACAGCCACCCCAATGTTTGGGACGCCTCTGTTTACAAGAACCTCGTTTACCGTACAAGTTCAATATCACAGAAAGTGAAAAATGGATAAAGAACTTGTGGTACTTACGTACAATGCAGTATCACTCAGCAGTGAAATCTATGCCATCAGGCCCGTAGCAGCACAATGAGTGGATTCAGGTACGATGATTCTAACTGAAATAAGTCACACAGAAAAAGAAACATCATAAGATATCAGTAATACACGGAATGTAAACTTGGCTACACAGGAACTGAATTACAGAACAGAACAGGGTCTCAAATTTAGAAAACCAACTTATGCTTGTTTAAGGGTAAAGGTGAGTTGGGGTGCTGCATAAAACCAGAGATTGAAATGAGCACAGATAAAGTTCCTTAAGCCAAATATGGAATAGACAAGAGCTACTCCTTGCTCAACGAAATGGACTCAACACCGCATATTAAACGCCTAAGAATGTACCTGACTCTTAAGTATCTTAAAACATATGGATTGCTATGTCTCCGAAAGAGAATCAAGCATGTGTACAGGGACATAAACGCAGCAGTGATAGGATTGGAGAGGTTCGGTGAGCAAATGAAGACCCTTTGAAGTCATATTGCATGGTACCCATTCCACGGGTTTCAACTACCCAGGTTTAAGGTATTCTTCCTTCAGCTAAAACATGCATGTGGAACCTAGAGTATGATCAACCATGTGATCGGGAGACGTGTTCAAATATGTCTCAGTTTTCGTACCCTGGTACTCGGGTGCAACATTCCAGACGCTTTACTAACACTCTCCCGACTTGGAGAGTCAGCGCCTTTAACCTCCTGTTTGGCCCAGTTTGCAATTTCTGCGGAAGATGAACAGGAATAGCGAGAACCAATGAGAGACTAGCTGGAGGTGTCTGGACGGGCAAATTTAACTCTCATTTCCCACCAGGAAGAGGAAATAACCAAAGGCTCAGCGTGCCGTGCCGGAACCAGATTAGGGCCTGAAGCCATCCTGCGGTGTTGCGGCCAGCTCACAAGAAAACGAGTTGAAGAAAGGAGCTCAGGAGCACTGTAATTCACAAACCTGCAGAGTTATAAATGACAACTATCGTCCAAAAATATACTGAAGTAAGGCTGCCAAGAGGACTTGAAAGCGGGGCAGAATTGCAGGAAACCGATTTCAGGAGGTAGACTGGAATTGCATTGAAAGCATAGGAAAAGAGGCAGAACGTCCACAATGATGCACTTGGCCAAAAAGGGCGTATGCGTTTTTTCCTGAATATATTCAGGAAAAAACGCATACGCCCTTTTTGGCCAACCAAGCAAGCTTGCAAAGGAAATCTGCACTACAATGAAGTCTCACTTCCCCCCGGTCAAAAGGGCCATCTGAAAAAAGTGTAAAATCCAGAAAGGCAGGACAGGCCATGGAGAACTGGGAGCCTTGTTATGCTGATGGGCGGGATGTAAATTGCCAACAGACACTCGGGAGAAGTGTATGGTGTTTCCTGAAACATCTAAAAAACAAAGCAACAGAGCCTAGGGCACTTCCACTTATGGTCCTATAGCTTAGGGAAATTAAAATCAAAAAGATACAGCCACCCCAAAGTTTGGGACGCCTCTGTTTACAAGAACCTCGTTTACCGTACAAGTTCAATATCACAGAAAGTGAAAAATGGATAAAGAACTTGTGGTACTTACGTACAATGCAGTATCACTCAGCAGTGAAATCTATGTCATCAGGCCCGTAGCAGCACAATGAGTGGATTCAGGTACGATGATTCTAACTGAAGTAAGTCACACAGAAAAAGAAACATCATAAGATATCAGTAATACACGGAATGTAAACTTGGCTACACAGGAACTGAATTACAGAACAGAACAGGGTCTCAAATTTAGAAAACTAACTTATGCTTGTTTAAGGGTAAAGGTGAGTTGGGGTGCTGCATAAAACCAGAGATTGAAATGAGCACAGATAAAGTTCCTTAAGCCAAATATGGAATAGACAAGAGCTACTCCTTGCTCAACGAAATGGACTCAACACCCCATATTAAACGCCTAAGAATGTACCTGACTCTTAAGTATCTTAAAACCTATGGATTGCTATGTCTCCGAAAGAGAATCAAGCATGTGTACAGGGACATAAACGCAGCAGTGATAGGATTGGAGAGGTTCGGTGAGCAAATGAAGACCCTTTGAAGTCATATTGCATGGTACCCATTCCACGGGTTTCAACTACCCAGGTTTAAGGTATTCTTCCTTCAGCTAAAACATGCATGTGGAACCTAGAGTATGATCAACCATGTGATCGGGAGACGTGTTCAAATATGTCTCAGTTTTCGTACCCTGGTACTCGGGTGCAACATTCCAGACGCTTTACTAACACTCTCCCGACTTGGAGAGTCAGTCCCTTTAACCTCCTGTTTGGCCCAGTTTGCAATTTCTGCGGAAGATGAACAGGAATAGCGAGAACCAATGAGAGACTAGCTGGAGGTGTCTGGACGGGCAAATTTAACTCTCATTTCCCACCAGGAAGAGGAAATAACCAAAGGCTCAGCGTGCCGTGCCGGAACCAGATTAGGGCCTGAAGCCATCCTGCGGTGTTGCGGCCAGCTCACAAGAAAACGAGTTGAAGAAAGGAGCTCAGGGGCACTGTAATTCACAAACCTACAGAGTTATAAATGACAACTATCGTCCAAAAATATACTGAAGTAAGGCTGCCAAGAGGACTTGAAAGCGGGGCAGAATTGCAGGAAACCGATTTCAGGAGGTAGACTGGAATTGCATTGAAAGCATAGGAAAAGAGGCAGAACGTCCACAATGATGCACTTGGCCAAAAAGGGCGTATGCGTTTTTTCCTGAATATATTCAGGAAAAAACGCATACGCCCTTTTTGGCCAACCAAGCAAGCTTGCAAAGGAAATCTGCACTACAATGAAGTCTCACTTCCCCCCGGTCAAAAGGGCCATCTGAAAAAAGTGTAAAATCCAGAAAGGCAGGACAGGCCATGGAGAACTGGGAGCCTTGTTATGCTGATGGGCGGGATGTAAATTGCCAACAGACACTCGGGAGAAGTGTATGGTGTTTCCTGAAACATCTAAAAAACAAAGCAACAGAGCCTAGGGCACTTCCACTTATGGTCCTATAGCTTAGGGAAATTAAACTCAAAAAGATACAGCCACCCCAATGTTTGGGACGCCTCTGTTTACAAGAACCTCGTTTACCGTACAAGTTCAATATCACAGAAAGTGAAAAATGGATAAAGAACTTGTGGTACTTACATACAATGCAGTATCACACAGCAGTGATATCTATGCCATCAGGCCCGTAGCAGCACAATGAGTGGATTCAGGTACGATGATTCTAACTGAAATAAGTCACACAGAGAAAGAAACATCATAAGATATCAGTAATACACGGAATGTAAACTTGGCTACACAGGAACTGAATTACAGAACAGAACAGGGTCTCAAATTTAGAAAACCAACTTATGCTTGTTTAAGGGTAAAGGTGAGTTGGGGTGCTGCATAAAACCAGAGATTGAAATGAGCACAGATAAAGTTCCTTAAGCCAAATATGGAATAGACAAGTGCTACTCCTTGCTCAACGAAATGGACTCAACACCCCATATTAAACGCCTAAGAATGTACCTGACTCTTAAGTATCTTAAAACCTATGGATTGCTATGTCTCCGAAAGAGAATCAAGCATGTGTACAGGGACATAAACGCAGCAGTGATAGGATTGGAGAGGTTCGGTGAGCAAATGAAGACCCTTTGAAGTCATATTGCATGGTACCCATTCCACGGGTTTCAACTACCCAGGTTTAAGGTATTCTTCCTTCAGCTAAAACATGCATGTGGAACCTAGAGTATGATCAACCATGTGATCGGGAGACGTGTTCAAATATGTCTCAGTTTTCGTACCCTGGTACTCGGGTGCAACATTCCAGACGCTTTACTAACACTCTCCCGACTTGGAGAGTCAGTCCCTTTAACCTCCTGTTTGGCCCAGTTTGCAATTTCTGCGGAAGATGAACAGGAATAGCGAGAACCAATGAGAGACTAGCTGGAGGTGTCTGGACGGGCAAATTTAACTCTCATTTCCCACCAGGAAGAGGAAATAACCAAAGGCTCAGCGTGCCGTGCCGGAACCAGATTAGGGCCTGAAGCCATCCTGCGGTGTTGCGGCCAGCTCACAAGAAAACGAGTTGAAGAAAGGAGCTCAGGGGCACTGTAATTCACAAACCTGCAGAGTTATAAATGACAACTATCGTCCAAAAATATACTGAAGTAAGGCTGCCAAGAGGACTTGAAAGCGGGGCAGAATTGCAGGAAACCGATTTCAGGAGGTAGACTGGAATTGCATTGAAAGCATAGGAAAAGAGGCAGAACGTCCACAATGATGCACTTGGCCAAAAAGGGCGTATGCGTTTTTTCCTGAATATATTCAGGAAAAAACGCATACGCCCTTTTTGGCCAACCAAGCAAGCTTGCAAAGGAAATCTGCACTACAATGAAGTCTCACTTCCCCCCGGTCAAAAGGGCCATCTGAAAAAAGTGTAAAATCCAGAAAGGCAGGACAGGCCATGGAGAACTGGGAGCCTTGTTATGCTGATGGGCGGGATGTAAATTGCCAACAGACACTCGGGAGAAGTGTATGGTGTTTCCTGAAACATCTAAAAAACAAAGCAACAGAGCCTAGGGCACTTCCACTTATGGTCCTATAGCTTAGGGAAATTAAAATCAAAAAGATACAGCCACCCCAAAGTTTGGGACGCCTCTGTTTACAAGAACCTCGTTTACCGTACAAGTTCAATATCACAGAAAGTGAAAAATGGATAAAGAACTTGTGGTACTTACGTACAATGCAGTATCACTCAGCAGTGAAATCTATGTCATCAGGCCCGTAGCAGCACAATGAGTGGATTCAGGTACGATGATTCTAACTGAAGTAAGTCACACAGAAAAAGAAACATCATAAGATATCAGTAATACACGGAATGTAAACTTGGCTACACAGGAACTGAATTACAGAACAGAACAGGGTCTCAAATTTAGAAAACTAACTTATGCTTGTTTAAGGGTAAAGGTGAGTTGGGGTGCTGCATAAAACCAGAGATTGAAATGAGCACAGATAAAGTTCCTTAAGCCAAATATGGAATAGACAAGAGCTACTCCTTGCTCAACGAAATGGACTCAACACCCCATATTAAACGCCTAAGAATGTACCTGACTCTTAAGTATCTTAAAACCTATGGATTGCTATGTCTCCGAAAGAGAATCAAGCATGTGTACAGGGACATAAACGCAGCAGTGATAGGATTGGAGAGGTTCGGTGAGCAAATGAAGACCCTTTGAAGTCATATTGCATGGTACCCATTCCACGGGTTTCAACTACCCAGGTTTAAGGTATTCTTCCTTCAGCTAAAACATGCATGTGGAACCTAGAGTATGATCAACCATGTGATCGGGAGACGTGTTCAAATATGTCTCAGTTTTCGTACCCTGGTACTCGGGTGCAACATTCCAGACGCTTTACTAACACTCTCCCGACTTGGAGAGTCAGTCCCTTTAACCTCCTGTTTGGCCCAGTTTGCAATTTCTGCGGAAGATGAACAGGAATAGCGAGAACCAATGAGAGACTAGCTGGAGGTGTCTGGACGGGCAAATTTAACTCTCATTTCCCACCAGGAAGAGGAAATAACCAAAGGCTCAGCGTGCCGTGCCGGAACCAGATTAGGGCCTGAAGCCATCCTGCGGTGTTGCGGCCAGCTCACAAGAAAACGAGTTGAAGAAAGGAGCTCAGGGGCACTGTAATTCACAAACCTACAGAGTTATAAATGACAACTATCGTCCAAAAATATACTGAAGTAAGGCTGCCAAGAGGACTTGAAAGCGGGGCAGAATTGCAGGAAACCGATTTCAGGAGGTAGACTGGAATTGCATTGAAAGCATAGGAAAAGAGGCAGAACGTCCACAATGATGCACTTGGCCAAAAAGGGCGTATGCGTTTTTTCCTGAATATATTCAGGAAAAAACGCATACGCCCTTTTTGGCCAACCAAGCAAGCTTGCAAAGGAAATCTGCACTACAATGAAGTCTCACTTCCCCCCGGTCAAAAGGGCCATCTGAAAAAAGTGTAAAATCCAGAAAGGCAGGACAGGCCATGGAGAACTGGGAGCCTTGTTATGCTGATGGGCGGGATGTAAATTGCCAACAGACACTCGGGAGAAGTGTATGGTGTTTCCTGAAACATCTAAAAAACAAAGCAACAGAGCCTAGGGCACTTCCACTTATGGTCCTATAGCTTAGGGAAATTAAACTCAAAAAGATACAGCCACCCCAATGTTTGGGACGCCTCTGTTTACAAGAACCTCGTTTACCGTACAAGTTCAATATCACAGAAAGTGAAAAATGGATAAAGAACTTGTGGTACTTACATACAATGCAGTATCACACAGCAGTGATATCTATGCCATCAGGCCCGTAGCAGCACAATGAGTGGATTCAGGTACGATGATTCTAACTGAAATAAGTCACACAGAGAAAGAAACATCATAAGATATCAGTAATACACGGAATGTAAACTTGGCTACACAGGAACTGAATTACAGAACAGAACAGGGTCTCAAATTTAGAAAACCAACTTATGCTTGTTTAAGGGTAAAGGTGAGTTGGGGTGCTGCATAAAACCAGAGATTGAAATGAGCACAGATAAAGTTCCTTAAGCCAAATATGGAATAGACAAGTGCTACTCCTTGCTCAACGAAATGGACTCAACACCCCATATTAAACGCCTAAGAATGTACCTGACTCTTAAGTATCTTAAAACCTATGGATTGCTATGTCTCCGAAAGAGAATCAAGCATGTGTACAGGGACATAAACGCAGCAGTGATAGGATTGGAGAGGTTCGGTGAGCAAATGAAGACCCTTTGAAGTCATATTGCATGGTACCCATTCCACGGGTTTCAACTACCCAGGTTTAAGGTATTCTTCCTTCAGCTAAAACATGCATGTGGAACCTAGAGTATGATCAACCATGTGATCGGGAGACGTGTTCAAATATGTCTCAGTTTTCGTACCCTGGTACTCGGGTGCAACATTCCAGACGCTTTACTAACACTCTCCCGACTTGGAGAGTCAGTCCCTTTAACCTCCTGTTTGGCCCAGTTTGCAATTTCTGCGGAAGATGAACAGGAATAGCGAGAACCAATGAGAGACTAGCTGGAGGTGTCTGGACGGGCAAATTTAACTCTCATTTCCCACCAGGAAGAGGAAATAACCAAAGGCTCAGCGTGCCGTGCCGGAACCAGATTAGGGCCTGAAGCCATCCTGCGGTGTTGCGGCCAGCTCACAAGAAAACGAGTTGAAGAAAGGAGCTCAGGGGCACTGTAATTCACAAACCTGCAGAGTTATAAATGACAACTATCGTCCAAAAATATACTGAAGTAAGGCTGCCAAGAGGACTTGAAAGCGGGGCAGAATTGCAGGAAACCGATTTCAGGAGGTAGACTGGAATTGCATTGAAAGCATAGGAAAAGAGGCAGAACGTCCACAATGATGCACTTGGCCAAAAAGGGCGTATGCGTTTTTTCCTGAATATATTCAGGAAAAAACGCATACGCCCTTTTTGGCCAACCAAGCAAGCTTGCAAAGGAAATCTGCACTACAATGAAGTCTCACTTCCCCCCCCACCCCGGTCAAAAGGGCCATCTGAAAAAAGTGTAAAATCCAGAAAGGCAGGACAGGCCATGGAGAACTGGGAGCCTTGTTATGCTGATGGGCGGGATGTAAACTGCCAACAGACACTCGGGAGAAGTGTATGGTGTTTCCTGAAACATCTAAAAAACAAAGCAACAGAGCCTAGGGCACTTCCACTTATGGTCCTATAGCTTAGGGAAATTAAAATCAAAAAGATACAGCCACCCCAATGTTTGGGACGCCTCTGTTTACAAGAACCTCGTTTACCGTACAAGTTCAATATCACAGAAAGTGAAAAATGGATAAAGAACTTGTGGTACTTACGTACAATGCAGTATCACTCAGCAGTGAAATCTATGTCATCAGGCCCGTAGCAGCACAATGAGTGGATTCAGGTACGATGATTCTAACTGAAATAAGTCACCCAGAGAAAGAAACATCATACGATATCAGTAATACACGGAATGTAAACTTGGCTACACAGGAACTGAATTACAGAACAGAACAGGGTCTCAAATTTAGAAAACCAACTTATGCTTGTTTAAGGGTAAAGGTGAGTTGGGGTGCTGCATAAAACCAGAGATTGAAATGAGCACAGATAAAGTTCCTTAAGCCAAATATGGAATAGACAAGAGCTACTCCTTGCTCAACGAAATGGACTCAACACCGCATATTAAACGCCTAAGAATGTACCTGACTCTTAAGTATCTTAAAACCGATGGATTGCTATGTCTCCGAAAGAGAATCAAGCATGTGTACAGGGACATAAACGCAGCAGTGATAGGATTGGAGAGGTTCGGTGAGCAAATGAAGACCCTTTGAAGTCATATTGCATGGTATCCATTCCACGGGTTTCAACTACCCAGGTTTAAGGTATTCTTCCTTCAGCTAAAACATGCATGTGGAACCTAGAGTATGATCAACCATGTGATCGGGAGACGTGTTCAAATATGTCTCAGTTTTCGTACCCTGGTACTCGGGTGCAACATTCCAGACGCTTTACTAACACTCTCCCGACTTGGAGAGTCAGTCCCTTTAACCTCCTGTTTGGCCCAGTTTGCAATTTCTGCGGAAGATGAACAGGAATAGCGAGAACCAATGAGAGACTAGCTGGAGGTGTCTGGACGGGCAAATTTAACTCTCATTTCCCACCAGGAAGAGGAAATAACCAAAGGCTCAGCATGCCGTGCCGGAACCAGATTAGGGCCTGAAGCCATCCTGCGGTGTTGCGGCCAGCTCACAAGCAAACGAGTTGAAGAAAGGAGCTCAGGGGCACTGTAATTCACAAACCTGCAGAGTTATAAATGACAACTATCGTCCAAAAATATACTGAAGTAAGGCTGCCAAGAGGACTTGAAAGCGGGGCAGAATTGCAGGAAACCGATTTCAGGAGGTAGACTGGAATTGCATTGAAAGCATAGGAAAAGAGGCAGAACGTCCACAATGATGCACTTGGCCAAAAAGGGCGTATGCGTTTTTTCCTGAATATATTCAGGAAAAAACGCATACGCCCTTTTTGGCCAACCAAGCAAGCTTGCAAAGGAAATCTGCACTACAATGAAGTCTCACTTCCCCCCACCCCGGTCAAAAGGGCCATCTGAAAAAAGTGTAAAATCCAGAAAGGCAGGACAGGCCATGGAGAACTGGGAGCCTTGTTATGCTGATGGGCGGGATGTAAACTGCCAACAGACACTCGGGAGAAGTGTATGGTGTTTCCTGAAACATCTAAGAAACAAAGCAACAGAGCCTAGGGCACTTCCACTTATGGTCCTATAGCTTAGGGAAATTAAAATCAAAAAGACACAGCCACCCCAATTTGGGACGCCTCTGTTTACAAGAACCTCGTTTACCGTACAAGTTCAATATCACAGAAAGTGAAAAATGGATAAAGAACTTGTGGTACTTACGTACAATGCAGTATCACTCAGCAGTGAAATCTATGTCATCAGGCCCGTAGCAGCACAATGAGTGGATTCAGGTACGATGATTCTAACTGAAATAAGTCACCCAGAGAAAGAAACATAAGATATCAGTAATACACGGAATGTAAACTTGGCTACACAGGAACTGAATTACAGAACAGAACAGGGTCTCAAATTTAGAAAACCAACTTATGCTTGCTTAAGGGGAAAGGTGAGTTGGGGTGCTGCATAAAACCAGAGATTGAAATGAGCACAGATAAAGTTCCTTAACCCAAATATGGAATAGACAAGAGCTACTCCTTGCTCAACGAAATGGACTCAACACCGCATATTAAACGCCTAAGAATGTACCTGACTAGTAAGTATCTTAAAACCTATGGATTGCTATGTCTCTGAAAGAGAATCAGCATGTGTACAGGGACATAAACGCAGCAGTGATAGGATTGGAGAGGTTCGGTGAGCTAATGAAGACCCTTTGAAGTCATATTGCATGGTACCCATTCCACGGGTTTCAACTACCCAGGTTTAAGGTATTCTTCCTTCAGCTAAAACATGCATGTGGAACCTAGAGTATGATCAAACATGTGATCGGGAGATGTGTTCAAATATGTCTCAGTTTTCGTACCCTGGTACTCGGGTGCAACATTCCAGACGCTTTACTAACACTCTCCCGACTTGGAGAGTCAGTCCCTTTAACCTCCTGTTTGGCCCAGTTTGCAATTTCTGCTGAAGATGAACAGGAATAGCGAGAACCAATGAGAGACTAGCTGGAGGTGTCTGGACGGGCAAATTTAACTCTCATTTCCCACCAGGAAGCGGAATTAACCAAAGGCTCAGCGTGCCGTGCCGGAACCAGATTAGGGCCTGAAGCCATCCTGCGGTGTTGCGGCCAGCTCAAAAGAAAGCGAGTTGAAGAAAGGAGCTCAGGGGCACTGTAATTCACAAACCTGCAGAGTTATAAATGACAACTATCGTCCAAAAATATACTGAAGTAAGGCTGCCAAGAGGACTTGAAAGCGGGGCAGAATTGCAGGAAACCGATTTCAGGAGGTAGACTGGAATTGCATTGAAAGCATAGGAAAAGAGGCAGAACGTCCACAATGATGCACTTGGCCAAAAAGGGCGTATGCGTTTTTTCCTGAATATATTCAGGAAAAAACGCATACGCCCTTTTTGGCCAACCAAGCAAGTTTGCAAAGGAAATCTGCACTACAATGAAGTCTGACTTCCCCCGGTCAAAAGGGCCATCTGAAAAAAGTGTAAAATCCAGAAAGGCAGGACAGGCCATGGAGAACTGGGAGCCTTGTTATGCTGATGGGCGGGATGTAAATTGCCAACAGACACTCGGGAGAAGTGTATGGTGTTTCCTGAAACATCTAAAAAACAAAGCAACAGAGCCTAGGGCACTTCCACTTATGGTCCTATAGCTTAGGGAAATTAAAATCAAAAAGACACAGCCACCCCAAAATTTGGGACGGCTCTTTTTACAGGAATCTCTTCTGCGGCACAAGTTAAATATCCCAGAGAGCAAATAATGGATAAAGAAGTTGCGGTACTTATGTACAACAGAATACCACTCAGCAATGAAATCTATGTCACCAGGCCCGTACCAGCATAATGAGTGGATTGAGGCACGATGATTCTAAGTGAAATAAGTCACACAGAAAAAGAAACATCATAAGGTATCACTAATACACGGAATGTGAACTTGGCTACACATGAACTGAATTACAAAACAGAACAGGGTCTCAAATTTAGAAAACCAACTTATGCTTGCTTAAGGGGGAAGGTGAGTTGGGGTGCTGCATAAAAGCAGAGTTTGAAATTAGCACAGATACCGTTCCATAAGCCAAATATGTAATAGACAAGACCTACCCCTTGCTCAACAAAATGGATTCAACAATGAGGTATCACCTCACACCTGGTAGAATAGGCATCATAGAAAATCTACAAACAAAAAATGCTGGAAAGGGTGTGGAGAAAAGGAACCCTCTTCCACTATTGTTGGGAATATAAATTGATACAGTCATTATGGAGAACAATATGGAATTTCTTAAGAAACTAACAATAGAATTACCATATGATACAGCAATCCCAGTACTGGACATATACCCAGACAAAACCATAAATCAAAAAGAGTCATTCACCGCAATGTTCATTGCATCACTATTTACAATATCGAGGTAATGGAAGCAACCTAAATGCCCACAGACAGACGAATGCATAAAGCTGTGGTACATATATAAAATGGAATATTACTAAGCCATGAAAAGGAATGAAATTGGGTCATTTGTAGAGACGTCGATGGATCTAGAGACTGTCATACAGAGTGAAGTAAGTCAGAAAGAGAAAAACAAATCTTGTATATTCATGCATATATGTGGAACCTAGAAAAACTGTACAGATTAACCATTTTGCAAGGCATAAATAGAGCAACAGATGTAGACAACAAACGTATGGACAACAAGGGGGGAAAGCTGTTGGGGGGGTGGTGGTGGGAGGAGTTGAGAGACTGGGATTGGCATGTATACATTTATATGTATAAAATAGATAACCAATAAGAACCTGCTGTATAAAAATATAAAATAAAATTCAAAATTAAAAAGAAATAAAATTTAAAAAATAAAACAGAAAAAACAATTATTCCCTGCACATACATGTATTTATATGAATAAATTATTTCCATGCTTATATCTGTAAATACAAAAAAGAGGAATAAAATCTACCTTGAACCAAAAACGAAAAAGAGAAAAAAACACAGAACCCACCAGTTACACAGAGGAAAACCGTATCAGGGTACTTGCTCCAGTTGTAAACAATTCTGAAGTTGGTCAGTGGTGGGGAATCGTCTCCCATTCAGCCAGCAGCCCCCACGCAACAAGCGTCCTCATTGCAAAGCTGGGACACTGTGCCGAGGCATCTGTGAGTAAACGTGAGCTGAGCCCCAGGCCAGTTGCTGCTGAACTATTCCCACCCGTCCCAGGTAAAACACCTGAATATATACAAGGACTTGAAAGCCTAGAGGAAGGGCCATAGAGCCACACGAGTGACAGCATGCCGGCCGACTTGGTGCCTGCAGGCCAGCCAGGATGGTCCTGGCCCTGGGTGCTCTTCTGGAAGATTTCCATTTCCCTGCCTGAGATACCCGTCCTGTCCCTGCCCCCACTGCTTTTTTCCTTCTTCACCTCTGCCCAGGGAGAAATTCCAGCAGCAGGTATGGGTGACACATCCTCTTCTTTAGCAGGTGGCAGCCTGGCAACTGCTGCAGAAAGTCCAGCAGAGCCCCACTCACACTGGGCCACCCACAAAGCCGTGGCCTCTCACTCCCTCCCACCAGCCCAGCCCCGAGACTGCTGACAGGGCAGAGAAAATGGCGTCAGGCACGGCTGCAGGGGCTCTTGCTGCCTGGAGTGGTATTTATATTGATCTCAACCCAGGCACACCTGGGGAGGGCTGGCTGGCACGGTAAGGCTGCCCAGGTCAGCCAATCATCACCCCTCAGGGGCTCACAGTTGCAGAAAATGGAACTTGCTGAACCGGCCAGGTCCAAGGAACAGGTGTGGGCTCCTGAGAGTCAGGATAGACAAGGGGCTGCAGCTTTGGCTTGTTTTCTAATCATTTTATCTGGCCCATGAGTGGGAGACAACTTCAAGAAAACCCTCTCCTAATGAGAGGAACCCAGGAGTCAGGGAGAGGAGGGGTGGGTGGTGGTTGGAGACAGAGGCCTGGTGCCCCGGGTGCAGTGGAAGTCTCTGGAAGACCAGGTGGAGGGAGGCCTCACGGAGTGATGCCCAGGGTCACAGACCTGTCGCAGCTGCTGTTTGTTAGTTCAAGTCCTGCTCTGAGGTGCTCTGTGTCAGCTCTGAGCGACAGGTGAGCTGGGGGTGCTCTGCAATGAGGGCTATGTGCACGGTTCCTGTGTGCCCAGCCCTGCCACGGTACCTGCAAGGGTAGCTCTGTATCCTGGGAGGGGCCTGATCACGAGAGCCCCGTGGGCTGGGGTGGGGGTGGGGTACCTGCCCAGGTGAGCTCCATATTCTGCGATTGGTCTGACCACGAGAGCCCCATGGGCTGCTGGGGACCTGGTAAAGGATGTCAGGACAGTCAGTGAAGCCACCGAGGATATACCTCCAGTTGCTCCTAATTCCTACACCCTGCTGGTCATTCTACCAACCACCAGGACATGGTATTCTGTATTAGTCTTCAATGATGCCTTCTTTTGTATTCCATTAGTCCCAGAGTCACAAGAAATTTTGGCTTGTGAGTGGCAGGACTCAACATACAACTAAAACAATACTTCCGGGCCGTCTGGCCCCAAGGGTGCAAAAATTCCCACACCGTCTTTGGGGAAAGCTTAGCTAAAGACCTAAAAGTTCTACCTCTGGAAAAGGAAACCCTCCTTCAATATGCAGACGACATTCTGATCGCCAGCCCTACTAAGGAGGCCTCTGAACTACCAAGCCAATAAAGGATAGAAGTTGTCCAAGAAAAAGCTCAAATATCACAGACTGCGGTGACCTGCCTGGGCTTCATTCTCACACAAGGTCAGAGAAGCCCATCCCAGGAAAGGGAAGAAACCATTTTCAGCCTTACCCCTTTCTAAAACTAGAAGACAGCTTAGGGGTTCCTGGGGAGGCCAGGGTTTGCTGCTTCTGGATCCCTAACTACAGTCTACTAGCTGGGCCTCTATATGAAACACTGAAAGGAAAAGATGATGATCCTTTTGAATAGAATCCAGAAGTGGCCTTTCAAGAATGGAAAGAGCAGTCAATTCAGACCCTTGCCCTGGAACTCCCTAATTTAGCTAAACCCTTTGACCTTTACATTCCCGGTGAAAGGTGAATCGCCATTGGAGAATTAGTGCAAAAACTGGGACCACTTGAAATGGAACAATGCAAGAATGCCATCCAGGTAGGATAAACTACGGTCACTAAGGAGCTTGGCCCACTGCCACATCTGGCCAAGATACTGGCGGTATCTAAAAACCTGGAAATCAGCAGCCCAAAAGGCCACCTCCCTCCTACGGGAAAAGGACCCCACGTGGTGATCCTAACCACCAACCATGCCCTGAAGTTGCAGGGTTCGCTCCGTGGGCACACCGACCTCGAGTGAGGAGGCCCTCCAACTCCAACATCCAGAGAGATAACCGGGGGCAACAGGGCACCATGACGACTCGTGTGAACATCACTTGACCTGGAGTTTCTCTCATAAAACAACAAGAGTGTGTCCCAAAAGAGTAGACTACTGCTTGCAGGACTTACTGCACCCAGAGGGGAGCTAATAATCTTGGCGGGGGAACAGTATACCACACTGTCACCATAGAAAAGCCTACAGACACCGTGATGATGGTGGCCAATAAGACCGGCTGGACTCCTGTTTACTTCAAAAGGCTGTTGACTCAGTAGCCATCATGGTCCTTATCACCACTGACCCTGGACTGTCTGGGAGTTGAGCGGGCAGGGCTCTGACACCTGGTGCTGTTTGTACGTTAATTCAGGGGCCTAATTGAAGAAAGCTCAGACTACTGGTCAGAGCATCTAGGCTGGCAGAAACGGTCAGCCTAAGGTGGCCGAACAAATGTGGGGCGGGGTGAAACCGGCCCCCACAGCGTCTCTGCACATCTCTTTCCTGGACCCTTAAAGGTCATTAGAATCTATAACACTTCCAATGCTGGTGCTCAGGTGGACGAGCAGGGAGGCAGGGGTCCTGGGGACAATCAACGTCACCGGGAGGCTGCTGGGGAGAAGCTCTGACCCTCGCCCCAGGGTATGAGGGCTCCCAACTCAGCACTCAGCAGTTACAGAAGAAGGGTCTGCACCCTCAGCACTCCAAGAATGAGGAACGGGACAAAAGGCAGAGGAGGGGTTTGTCCCCAGCAAAGCCCATTAAAAATCCCTGGGAGATAAAAATAGAATCTGGGCAATAAAGTCAAGTCTAACCTTTTTTATCCTTTGTGCTTTGTCTAATTTCACGTGCTCCTAGGGTCCCGCATGCAGAGGTTCCACACCCGGCACTTCAGACCAGATTTCCTAGTGCAGAATGGCTGGGTCGACACCTCAGCTCCTGGGGCCCAGTGCAGACTCCACGATATAGAGCCTGAGCTACAGCCAACCCGGCCCTCGAGAGCTCTGCCGCCTCCCTCCCTCCCACTGACTCTGACAGGATCTCTACACAGCAGCCCAGCCCACAGCCCACGGGGTAGTGCATGCTCTCACCTCTCCATTCTCTGATCAAAATATAAAGTTTCCTTTGCTTGTGAACCAAACTCAGTCTCGATCTGTTGGCCCCAATGACACTGGGCAGGGGGACACTTGTTGGGGTCCACTCTGGAGGATCAGTAACAGAAATTGAGACTATTGTAACCTCAATGAACAGATGTGTGAGCCAAACTGTAGTTAACATAGAACAGTGTATAAGGCTCGGGTAAAATAAGATGTTTCTAACACTTCCATTTGATATTTCCATCACTTTTTATAAGCAAGTTCAGTGAAAAGGTTTGTCTTATTCGTCAGGTCAATATTAGAGAAACGAAGTGATTTCTTTCCAAGGATGTACATCTAATAATCTTGGTTAAACCTTCAATCTTGTTTTAAATGCTTTTCCATTGAAAATGATACCTCTCTTTCAGCTCCCCCATTTCTGAGAAGTATAAAATCTTATAATTTATTATTACCAAAGGGGAAAGGTGGGAGGAGGGATAAATTAACAGTTTGGAATTAACACATACACACTGCTATGTATAAAATAGATCATCAACAAGGAACTACTGTATAGCACAGGGAACTACACTCAACATTTTGCAATAACCTATAAGGGGAAATAATCTGAAAAAGAATAGATATTTTTATTGACATCATCTATCAATGATAGTTAAAGTGTAGCCTAAGGGAAGCTGGTGGTGAGTGCTTCTGACCCTGAAGACTTCAATCATCTAAAGTTTGGACTCTGCCTACTTCCCAAGGCCCTTAATGAACATATGTGTAGCCGTAGCTTAAAAACTTCCCCAGTTTGGGTTTCGGGGAGACACTGATTTTGAAAAAGCCCTGGTGTTCTCCTTACATGAATGGGACTCTTCCTACTGCTAAAACATGTCTGTCACACCCAGAGGATGGTATACCGTCTGATCGGGAAGAGTTTGGAAAAGGCATCTCATCTCCTCATCTCCTGGTGCTCGGGTTCACCCCTCCAGCGTCTTTACTAACAGTCTCCCCACTTGGAGATGTCAGCACTGTCAACATCCTGTTGGGTACAGTTTGGAATTTGTCCAGAGGATGAAGCGGAAGGATGAGGAACAATGAGAGACAAGTCCTAGGTGTTCAGACAGGCACATGTCACTCTAATTTCCAATCAGGAAGACGAATTGACCAAAGGCTAGGGTTGCCCATGGAAACAGTATAGGGCTTGAGGAAATCCCACTGCTTTGTGGCCAGTTCCCATAAACACAAGTTGAACAATGGAACTCAGGGGCAGTAAAATTCACAAAACTGCAGAGTTGAAAATATCCATCACTGAAAAATGTCTTGAGGAAAGTCAGAGAAAAGGACTTGTAAGCAAGGGAGAATGGCAGGAAAGGGATTTGAGGAGGTAGAAAGGACTCGCCATTAAGCACAAGAAAAGGAGCTGAACATTGCCAACATTGCCAACATTGCGGTTGGCCAAAAAGGGTGTATGCGTTTTTTTCTGTATATATTCAAGAAAAGGGCATACACTTTTTTAGCCAACCAAACAGGTGGGCACTGGAAGTCAATACTACAAAAGATATCACTTCGCATCAGTCAGAAGAGCCATCCTCATAAAGCGTAAACAACAGAAATGCAGGACAGGGCAACGAGAAGAGGGAGCCCTGTGAGACTTATAGTGGAAATGTATATTGCCAACGGCCATTCTGGAGAAGTGTATTGTGTTTACTAAAGCATCTAAAAAATGAGCTACAGAGCATAGGGCACTTGCACTCATGGGCGTATATCTTGGGAAAAACAAAAATTGAGAGGACACAGGCACCCCAATGTTTACCCCCTCTCTGTTTAAAAGATCCTCGACTAGGATATAACTTAAATGTCTCTGGAGGGAAAAAATGGATAGAGATGTGGTACTTAGGTAGAGTGGAATATTATTCAGCCTGGAAATCAATGAAATATGGCCAGTTGTAACAACTCCGGAGGAGTTACGTATGATCATTCTAAGTGACAGAATTCAAAAAGAAAAAGACACATATCATAAGATATCACTTAAAGGTGGAATCCAAAATGGCTACACATGAAATAAATTACAAAACAAAAACATAGTCAAATATGTAGAAAACACGCATAAGGCTGCTAAACGGGAAAGGTGGGGAGGGGTGAGGCATCATCCAGGAGGTTGAAATTAGCAAAGATACCATTCCAAATACCAAACTGATAATCAACAAGGCCTACACGGTAGCTAAAAGAACTGCACTCAGCACACTCAAGTCACCGGAAAAGAATATATACGACTGGTAAGAATCTGAAAAAGAATTTATTGATGACTCTCTGTACGTGAATCAAGTGGATGTACAGCAGCAAGAAACAGAGCTTTGAAAATCAGCTGTAACCAATATAGTAATAAATTGAAAAAAATAAACGACAGAGAGACAGAGAAAACCTCTTACAACTTTTCCTCAGGGACGGTGATGCAACATGGATTGAACACATCTAGACCCACAGCAGGATGAGACATAAGGCTGGAAACTGTTTGCGCTAAGAGAAATGTGAGGTTGGGTGAGGAAATGCACACCCTTTAAAGTAATACTACCTGGTACCCATTCAATGGGTCCCAAATCTGCAGGTTCAAGGGATCTTCCTACAGCTAAAACATGCATGGAAAACCCAGAGGACTGTACACCATGTGATCGGGAGATGTGTCTAAAATGCACCTCATTTATCCTCTCCTGGTGCTCCTGTTCACCATTCCAGCCATGTTACTTAGAATCTCCCCACTTGGAGAATCAGCACATTTAAACTTCTGTTTCACACATTTTGCAAATTGTGAGGAGGATGAACGGGAAGAGGGGGAACCAATGAGAGAATAGTTGTAGGGGTTTGGACGGGCACATATCACTCTAATTTCCCATTAAGAATAAGAATTAAAGAAAGGCTCAGCCTGCCTCGCCGGAGCCAAAATAGGGCCTGAAGCAATCCTGCGGGTTTGAGGACAGCTCACAAAAGAGCAACTTAAAAAATGGAGCTCAGGGTCACTGCAATTCACAAACCTGCAGAGTTATAAATGAAAACTAATGTCCAAAAATATGTTGAGGTAAGGCAAAGAAGAGGATCTGAATGCAAGACAGAATTGCAAGAAACAGATTTCAAGAGATAGATTGGACTCGTCTTTAATGCACATGAAAAGCGGCAGAATTTCGACAATGATGCAGTTGGCCCAAAAGGGCGTATGCGTTTTTTCCTGATTATATCCAGGAAAAAACGCATACGCACTTTATGGGCAACGAAGCAAGTAAGCAATGTAAATGTGCACAACAAAGAAGTCTCACTTCCCACCGGTCAAAAGGGCCATCCTAAAAAAGTGTAAAATCCAGAAAGGCAGGACAGGCCATGGAGAACAGGGAGCCTTTATACGCTGATGGGCAGTGTGTGAACTGCTGAGAGCCACTCTGGAGAAGTGTATGGTGGTTCCTAAATCATCTAAAAAACAGAGCTACAGAGCATAGGACACTTCCAATCATGGGAGTATATCTAGGGAAGTCTAAAAATCAACAAGACACAAGCACACCACAGTTTAGGGCTACTCTGTTTACAAGAACCTCAACTTCAGTACACCTTAAATATCCCAGGAAAGAGAACAATGGATAAAGAAGATGTGGTACTTATGTACAATGGAATATCTCTTCACCATGAAATCAATGTAATAAGGCTAGTAGAAGGATAAAGAATGGATTTAGGTCCGATAATACTACTTGAAATAAGTCAAACAGAAAAAGAAACATATCATAAGATATCACTTATAGAGGGAGGGTAAATATGGCTGCACAAGAAATGAATTACAGAACAGAACAGTGTCTCACATTTAGAAAACACACTTATGTCAGCTTAAGGGGAAAGGAGAGGTGGGGTGATGCATAAAACCAGAGTTTGAAATTAGCACAGATACCGTTCAATAAACCAAATAGGTATTAGACAAGATCTACACCTTGCTCAATGAACTGGCCTCAACACACCCTATACACCGCAGAGAAATATATCTGAGTAATAAGAATCTTAAAACCCATGTATTGATATATCTCCATAAGGGAATCAAGTGTGTGCAGAGCGGCACAAACACAGCAGTGAAAATGAGCTAAACCCCATTATAGAAATAAATTTTAAAAAGAAAACGCTGAAACAATGAAAGAGAGAAAAATTCTTACAAAATTCGCTCAGGGGATGTGATGCAACCTGGATTGACCACATATAAACCCACAGCTGGATAAGACATAAGGCTGGACACTTGGGGCTGAGAGGATTGGTGAGCTTTGGTGAGCAACTGCCGAAAGTTTAATGCAATACTTCATGCTACTCAGTCCAAGGGTCCCAACACTCCAGGTTGAAGGGAATCTTCCTACAGCTAGACCATGCTTGGGAAACCCAGCGACTGGTATACCATATGATCGGGAAAGGTTTCTAAAACGCACCTCATTTTTCCTCTCCTGGGGCTGCGGATCGACATTCCAGCCGCTTTACTAACAACATCCCCACATGGAGTCAATGCCTTTAAGTTCTGGTATCGCACAGTCTGCAGTTAGTGTGGAGGATGAATGGGAATAGGGGGAACCAGTGAGAAACAAGCTGTAGCGGTTAAATGGGCACATGTCACTCTAATGCCACATCAGTAAGAAGAATTAACCAAAGGCACAGCAAGGTGCCCCAGAAGAAAAATAGGGCTTCAAGGAATCCTGTGGTTATGGGGCAAGACCACAAAAATAAGAGCTGAAAAGTGGGGCTAAGGGCCACTGCAATTCAAAAACCTGCAGAGTTATAAAGGCCAACTATTTTCAAAAAATATATTGAGGTAAGGCTATGAAGAGACATTGAAAGCAAGGCAGAATTGCAGGAAACCGATTTCAGGAGGTAGACTGGAATTGCATTGAAAACATATGAAGAGAGTCAGAACCTCGACAATGATGCACTTGGCCAAAAAGGGCGTATGTGTTTTTTCCTGAATATATTCAGGAAAAAACGCATACATACTTTTTGGCCAACCAAGCAAGCTTGCAAAGGAAATGTGCACTACAATGAAGTCTCACTTCCACCTGGTCAAAAGGGCCATCTGAAAAAAGTGTAAAATCCATAAAAGCACGACAGGGCATGGAGAACTGGGAGCCTTCTTATGCTGATGGGCGGGATGTAAATTGCCAACAGCCACTCTGGAGAAGTGTATGGTGTTTCCTGAAACATCTAAAAAACAAAGCAACAGAGCCTAGGGCACTTCCACTTATGGTCCTATAGATTAGGGAAATTAAAATTAAAAAGACACAGCCACCCCAAAGTTTGGGACGGCTCTGTTTACAAGAACCTCATTTACGGTACAAGTTCAATATCGCAGAAAGTGAAAAATGGATAAAGAAGTTGTGGTACTTACATACAAGGCAATATCACTCAGCAATGAAATCTATGTCATCAGGCCCTTAGCAGCACAATGAGTGGATTCAGGTATGATGATTCTAACTGAAATAAGTCACACCGAAAAAGAAACATCATAAGATATCAGTAATACACGGAATGTACACTTGGCTACACAGGAACTGAATTACAGAACAGAACAGGGTCTCAAATTTAGAAAACCAACTTATGCTTGTTTAAGGGTAAAGGTGAGTTGGGGTGCTGCATAAAACCAGAGATTGAAATGAGCACAGATAAAGTTCCTTAAGCCAAATATGGAATAGACAAGAGCTACTCCTTGCTCAACGAAATGGACTCAACACCCCATATAAAACGCCTAAGAATATACCTGACTAGTAAGAATCTTAAAACGTATGGATGGCTATGTCTGAAAGAGAATCAAGCGTCTGTACAGGGGCATAAACGCAGCAGTGATAGGATTGGAGAGGTTCGGTGAGCAAATGAAGACCCTTTGAAGTCATATTGCATGGTGCCCATTCCACGGGTTTCAACTACCCAGGTTTAAGGTATTCTTCCTTCAGCTAAAACATGCATGTGGAACCTAGAGTATGATCAACCATGTGATCGGGAGACGTGTTCAAATATGTCTCAGTTTTCGTACCCTGGTACTCGGGTGCAACATTCCAGACGCTTTACTAACACTCTCCCGACTTGGAGAGTCAGTCCCTTTAACCTCCTGTTTGGCCCAGGTTGCAATTTCTGCGGAAGATGAACAGGAATAGGGAGAAGCAATGAGAGACTAGCTGGAGATGTCTGGACGGGCAAATTTAACTCTCATTTCCCACCAGGAAGAGGAATTAACCAAAGGCTCAGCGTGCTGTGCCGGAACCAGATTAGGGCCTGAAGCCATCCTGTGGTGTTGCGGCCAGCTCACAAGAAAGCGAGTTGAAGAAAGGAGCTCAGGGGCACTGTAATTCACAAACCTGCAGAGTTATAAATGACAGCTATCGTCCAAAAATATACTGAAGTAAGGCTGCCAAGAGGACTTGAAAGCGGGGCAGAATTGCAGGAAACCGATTTCAGGAGGTAGACTGGAATTGCATTGAAAGCATAGGAAAAGAGGCAGAACGTCCACAATGATGCACTTGGCCAAAAAGGGCGTATGCGTTTTTTCCTGAATATATTCAGGAAAAAACGCATACGCCCTTTTTGGCCAACCAAGCAAGCTTGCAAAGTAAATCTGCACTACAATGAAGTCTCACTTCCCCCCCCCCCGGTCAAAAGGGCCATCTGAAAAAAGTGTAAAATCCAGAAAGGCAGGACAGGCCATGGAGACCTGGGAGCCTTGTTATGCTGATGGGCGGGATGTAAACTGCCAACAGACACTCGGGAGAAGTGTATGGTGTTTCCTGAAACATCTAAAAAACAAAGCAACAGAGCCTAGGGCACTTCCACTTATGGTCCTATAGCTTCGGGAAATTAAAATCAAAAAGATACAGCCACCCCAATGTTTGGGACGCCTCTGTTTACAAGAACCTCGTTTACCGTACAAGTTCAATATCACAGAAAGTGAAAAATGGATAAAGAACTTGTGGTAGTTACATACAATGCAGTATCACTCAGCAGTGAAATCTATGTCATCAGGCCCGTAGCAGCACAATGAGTGGATTCAGGTACGATGATTCTAACTGAAATAAGTCACACAGAGAAAGAAACATCATAAGATATCAGTAATACACGGAATGTAAACTTGGCTACACAGGAACTGAATTACAGAACAGAACAGGGTCTCAAATTTAGAAAACCAACTTATGCTTGTTTAAGGGTAAAGGTGAGTTGGGGTGCTGCATAAAACCAGAGATTGAAATGAGCACAGATAAAGTTCCTTAAGCCAAATATGGAATAGACAAGAGCTACTCCTTGCTCAACGAAATGGTCTCAACACCGCATATTAAACGCCTAAGAATGTACCTGACTCTTAAGTATCTTAAAACCTATGGATTGCTATGTCTCCGAAAGAGAATCAAGCATGTGTACAGGGACATAAACGCAGCAGTGATAGGATTGGAGAGGTTCGGTGAGCAAATGAAGACCCTTTGAAGTCATATTGCATGGTACCCATTCCACGGGTTTCAACTACCCAGGTTTAAGGTATTCTTCCTTCAGCTAAAACATGCATGTGGAACCTAGAGTATGATCAACCATGTGATCGGGAGACGTGTTCAAATATGTCTCAGTTTTCGTACCCTGGTACTCGGGTGCAACATTCCAGACGCTTTACTAACACTCTCCCGACTTGGAGAGTCAGTCCCTTTAACCTCCTGTTTGGCCCAGTTTGCAATTTCTGCGGAAGATGAACAGGAATAGCGAGAACCAATGAGAGACTAGCTGGAGGTGTCTGGACGGGCAAATTTAACTCTCATTTCCCAACAGGAAGAGGAAATAACCAAAGGCTCAGCGTGCCGTGCCGGAACCAGATTAGGGCCTGAAGCCATCCTGCGGTGTTGCGGCCAGCTCACAAGAAAGCGAGTTGAAGAAAGGAGCTCAGGGGCACTGTAATTCACAAACCTGCAGAGTTATAAATGACAACTATCGTCCAAAAATATACTGAAGTAAGGCTGCCAAGAGGACTTGAAAGCGGGGCAGAATTGCAGGAAACCGATTTCAGGAGGTAGACTGGAATTGCATTGAAAGCATAGGAAAAGAGGCAGAACGTCCACAATGATGCACTTGGCCCAAAAGGGCGTATGCGTTTTTTCCTGAATATATTCAGGGAAAAACGCATATGCCCTTTTTGGCCAACCAAGCAAACTTGCAAAGGAAATCTGCACTACAATGAAGTCTCACTTCCCCCCAGTCAAAAGAGCCATCTGAAAAAGTGTAAAATCCAGAAAGGCAGGACAGGCCATGGAGAACTGGGAGCCTTGTTATGCTGATGGGCGGGATGTAAATTGCAAACAGACACTTGGGAGAAGTGTATGGTGTTTCCTGAAACATCTAAGAAACAAAGCAACAGAGCCTAGGGCACTTCCACTTATGGTCCTATAGCTTAGGGAAATTAAAATCAAAAAGACACAGCCACCCCAATTTGGGACGCCTCTGTTTACAAGAACCTCGTTTACCGTACAAGTTCAATATCACAGAAAGTGAAAAATGGATAAAGAACTTGTGGTACTTACGTACAATGCAGTATCACTCAGCAGTGAAATCTATGTCATCAGGCCCGTAGCAGCACAATGAGTGGATTCAGGTACGATGATTCTAACTGAAATAAGTCACCCAGAGAAAGAAACATCATAAGATATCAGTAATACACGGAATGTAAACTTGGCTACACAGGAACTGAATTACAGAACAGAACAGGGTCTCAAATTTAGAAAACCAACTTATGCTTGCTTAAGGGGAAAGGTGAGTTGGGGTGCTGCATAAAACCAGAGATTGAAATGAGCACAGATAAAGTTCCTTAACCCAAATATGGAATAGACAAGAGCTACTCCTTGCTCAACGAAATGGACTCAACACCGCATATTAAACGCCTAAGAATGTACCTGACTAGTAAGTATCTTAAAACCTATGGATTGCTATGTCTCTGAAAGAGAATCAGCATGTGTACAGGGGCATAAACGCAGCAGTGATAGGATTGGAGAGGTTCGGTGAGCTAATGAAGACCCTTTGAAGTCATATTGCATGGTACCCATTCCACGGGTTTCAACTATCCAGGTTTAAGGTATTCTTCCTTCAGCTAAAACATGCATGTGGAACCTAGAGTATGATCAAACATGTGATCGGGAGATGTGTTCAAATATGTCTCAGTTTTCGTACCCTGGTACTCGGGTGCAACATTCCAGACGCTTTACTAACACTCTCCCGACTTGGAGAGTCAGTCCCTTTAACCTCCTGTTTGGCCCAGTTTGCAATTTCTGCTGAAGATGAACAGGAATAGCGAGAACCAATGAGAGACTAGCTGGAGGTGTCTGGACGGGCAAATTTAACTCTCATTTCCCACCAGGAAGCGGAATTAACCAAAGGCTCAGCGTGCCGTGCCGGAACCAGATTAGGGCCTGAAGCCATCCTGCGGTGTTGCGGCCAGCTCAAAAGAAAGCGAGTTGAAGAAAGGAGCTCAGGGGCACTGTAATTCACAAACCTGCAGAGTTATAAATGACAACTATCGTCCAAAAATATACTGAAGTAAGGCTGCCAAGAGGACTTGAAAGCGGGGCAGAATTGCAGGAAACCGATTTCAGGAGGTAGACTGGAATTGCATTGAAAGCATAGGAAAAGAGGCAGAACGTCCACAATGATGCACTTGGCCAAAAAGGGCGTATGCGTTTTTTCCTGAATATATTCAGGAAAAAACGCATATGCCCTTTTTGGCCAACCAAGCAAGTTTGCAAAGGAAATCTGCACTACAATGAAGTCTGACTTCCCCCGGTCAAAAGGGCCATCTGAAAAAAGTGTAAAATCCAGAAAGGCAGGACAGGCCATGGAGAACTGGGAGCCTTGTTATGCTGATGGGCGGGATGTAAATTGCCAACAGACACTCGGGAGAAGTGTATGGTGTTTCCTGAAACATCTAAAAAACAAAGCAACAGAGCCTAGGGCACTTCCACTTATGGTCCTATAGCTTAGGGAAATTAAAATCAAAAAGACACAGCCACCCCAAAATTTGGGACGGCTCTTTTTACAGGAATCTCTTCTGCGGCACAAGTTAAATATCCCAGAGAGCAAATAATGGATAAAGAAGTTGCGGTACTTATGTACAACAGAATACCACTCAGCAATGAAATCTATGTCACCAGGCCCGTACCAGCATAATGAGTGGATTGAGGCACGATGATTCTAAGTGAAATAAGTCACACAGAAAAAGAAACATCATAAGGTATCACTAATACACGGAATGTGAACTTGGCTACACATGAACTGAATTACAAAACAGAACAGGGTCTCAAATTTAGAAAACCAACTTATGCTTGCTTAAGGGGGAAGGTGAGTTGGGGTGCTGCATAAAAGCAGAGTTTGAAATTAGCACAGATACCGTTCCATAAGCCAAATATGTAATAGACAAGACCTACCCCTTGCTCAACAAAATGGATTCAACAATGAGGTATCACCTCACACCTGGTAGAATAGGCATCATAGAAAATCTACAAACAAAAAATGCTGGAAAGGGTGTGGAGAAAAGGAACCCTCTTCCACTATTGTTGGGAATATAAATTGATACAGTCATTATGGAGAACAATATGGAATTTCTTAAGAAACTAACAATAGAATTACCATATGATACAGCAATCCCAGTACTGGACATATACCCAGACAAAACCATAAATCAAAAAGAGTCATTCACCGCAATGTTCATTGCATCACTATTTACAATATCGAGGTAATGGAAGCAACCTAAATGCCCACAGACAGACGAATGCATAAAGCTGTGGTACATATATAAAATGGAATATTACTAAGCCATGAAAAGGAATGAAATTGGGTCATTTGTAGAGACGTCGATGGATCTAGAGACTGTCATACAGAGTGAAGTAAGTCAGAAAGAGAAAAACAAATCTTGTATATTCATGCATATATGTGGAACCTAGAAAAACTGTACAGATTAACCATTTTGCAAGGCATAAATAGAGCAACAGATGTAGACAACAAACGTATGGACAACAAGGGGGGAAAGCTGTTGGGGGGGTGGTGGTGGGAGGAGTTGAGAGACTGGGATTGGCATGTATACATTTATATGTATAAAATAGATAACCAATAAGAACCTGCTGTATAAAAATATAAAATAAAATTCAAAATTAAAAAGAAATAAAATTTAAAAAATAAAACAGAAAAAACAATTATTCCCTGCACATACATGTATTTATATGAATAAATTATTTCCATGCTTATATCTGTAAATACAAAAAAGAGGAATAAAATCTACCTTGAACCAAAAACGAAAAAGAGAAAAAAACACAGAACCCACCAGTTACACAGAGGAAAACCGTATCAGGGTACTTGCTCCAGTTGTAAACAATTCTGAAGTTGGTCAGTGGTGGGGAATCGTCTCCCATTCAGCCAGCAGCCCCCACGCAACAAGCGTCCTCATTGCAAAGCTGGGACACTGTGCCGAGGCATCTGTGAGTAAACGTGAGCTGAGCCCCAGGCCAGTTGCTGCTGAACTATTCCCACCCGTCCCAGGTAAAACACCTGAATATATACAAGGACTTGAAAGCCTAGAGGAAGGGCCATAGAGCCACACGAGTGACAGCATGCCGGCCGACTTGGTGCCTGCAGGCCAGCCAGGATGGTCCTGGCCCTGGGTGCTCTTCTGGAAGATTTCCATTTCCCTGCCTGAGATACCCGTCCTGTCCCTGCCCCCACTGCTTTTTTCCTTCTTCACCTCTGCCCAGGGAGAAATTCCAGCAGCAGGTATGGGTGACACATCCTCTTCTTTAGCAGGTGGCAGCCTGGCAACTGCTGCAGAAAGTCCAGCAGAGCCCCACTCACACTGGGCCACCCACAAAGCCGTGGCCTCTCACTCCCTCCCACCAGCCCAGCCCCGAGACTGCTGACAGGGCAGAGAAAATGGCGTCAGGCACGGCTGCAGGGGCTCTTGCTGCCTGGAGTGGTATTTATATTGATCTCAACCCAGGCACACCTGGGGAGGGCTGGCTGGCACGGTAAGGCTGCCCAGGTCAGCCAATCATCACCCCTCAGGGGCTCACAGTTGCAGAAAATGGAACTTGCTGAACCGGCCAGGTCCAAGGAACAGGTGTGGGCTCCTGAGAGTCAGGATAGACAAGGGGCTGCAGCTTTGGCTTGTTTTCTAATCATTTTATCTGGCCCATGAGTGGGAGACAACTTCAAGAAAACCCTCTCCTAATGAGAGGAACCCAGGAGTCAGGGAGAGGAGGGGTGGGTGGTGGTTGGAGACAGAGGCCTGGTGCCCCGGGTGCAGTGGAAGTCTCTGGAAGACCAGGTGGAGGGAGGCCTCACGGAGTGATGCCCAGGGTCACAGACCTGTCGCAGCTGCTGTTTGTTAGTTCAAGTCCTGCTCTGAGGTGCTCTGTGTCAGCTCTGAGCGACAGGTGAGCTGGGGGTGCTCTGCAATGAGGGCTATGTGCACGGTTCCTGTGTGCCCAGCCCTGCCACGGTACCTGCAAGGGTAGCTCTGTATCCTGGGAGGGGCCTGATCACGAGAGCCCCGTGGGCTGGGGTGGGGGTGGGGTACCTGCCCAGGTGAGCTCCATATTCTGCGATTGGTCTGACCACGAGAGCCCCATGGGCTGCTGGGGACCTGGTAAAGGATGTCAGGACAGTCAGTGAAGCCACCGAGGATATACCTCCAGTTGCTCCTAATTCCTACACCCTGCTGGTCATTCTACCAACCACCAGGACATGGTATTCTGTATTAGTCTTCAATGATGCCTTCTTTTGTATTCCATTAGTCCCAGAGTCACAAGAAATTTTGGCTTGTGAGTGGCAGGACTCAACATACAACTAAAACAATACTTCCGGGCCGTCTGGCCCCAAGGGTGCAAAAATTCCCACACCGTCTTTGGGGAAAGCTTAGCTAAAGACCTAAAAGTTCTACCTCTGGAAAAGGAAACCCTCCTTCAATATGCAGACGACATTCTGATCGCCAGCCCTACTAAGGAGGCCTCTGAACTACCAAGCCAATAAAGGATAGAAGTTGTCCAAGAAAAAGCTCAAATATCACAGACTGCGGTGACCTGCCTGGGCTTCATTCTCACACAAGGTCAGAGAAGCCCATCCCAGGAAAGGGAAGAAACCATTTTCAGCCTTACCCCTTTCTAAAACTAGAAGACAGCTTAGGGGTTCCTGGGGAGGCCAGGGTTTGCTGCTTCTGGATCCCTAACTACAGTCTACTAGCTGGGCCTCTATATGAAACACTGAAAGGAAAAGATGATGATCCTTTTGAATAGAATCCAGAAGTGGCCTTTCAAGAATGGAAAGAGCAGTCAATTCAGACCCTTGCCCTGGAACTCCCTAATTTAGCTAAACCCTTTGACCTTTACATTCCCGGTGAAAGGTGAATCGCCATTGGAGAATTAGTGCAAAAACTGGGACCACTTGAAATGGAACAATGCAAGAATGCCATCCAGGTAGGATAAACTACGGTCACTAAGGAGCTTGGCCCACTGCCACATCTGGCCAAGATACTGGCGGTATCTAAAAACCTGGAAATCAGCAGCCCAAAAGGCCACCTCCCTCCTACGGGAAAAGGACCCCACGTGGTGATCCTAACCACCAACCATGCCCTGAAGTTGCAGGGTTCGCTCCGTGGGCACACCGACCTCGAGTGAGGAGGCCCTCCAACTCCAACATCCAGAGAGATAACCGGGGGCAACAGGGCACCATGACGACTCGTGTGAACATCACTTGACCTGGAGTTTCTCTCATAAAACAACAAGAGTGTGTCCCAAAAGAGTAGACTACTGCTTGCAGGACTTACTGCACCCAGAGGGGAGCTAATAATCTTGGCGGGGGAACAGTATACCACACTGTCACCATAGAAAAGCCTACAGACACCGTGATGATGGTGGCCAATAAGACCGGCTGGACTCCTGTTTACTTCAAAAGGCTGTTGACTCAGTAGCCATCATGGTCCTTATCACCACTGACCCTGGACTGTCTGGGAGTTGAGCGGGCAGGGCTCTGACACCTGGTGCTGTTTGTACGTTAATTCAGGGGCCTAATTGAAGAAAGCTCAGACTACTGGTCAGAGCATCTAGGCTGGCAGAAACGGTCAGCCTAAGGTGGCCGAACAAATGTGGGGCGGGGTGAAACCGGCCCCCACAGCGTCTCTGCACATCTCTTTCCTGGACCCTTAAAGGTCATTAGAATCTATAACACTTCCAATGCTGGTGCTCAGGTGGACGAGCAGGGAGGCAGGGGTCCTGGGGACAATCAACGTCACCGGGAGGCTGCTGGGGAGAAGCTCTGACCCTCGCCCCAGGGTATGAGGGCTCCCAACTCAGCACTCAGCAGTTACAGAAGAAGGGTCTGCACCCTCAGCACTCCAAGAATGAGGAACGGGACAAAAGGCAGAGGAGGGGTTTGTCCCCAGCAAAGCCCATTAAAAATCCCTGGGAGATAAAAATAGAATCTGGGCAATAAAGTCAAGTCTAACCTTTTTTATCCTTTGTGCTTTGTCTAATTTCACGTGCTCCTAGGGTCCCGCATGCAGAGGTTCCACACCCGGCACTTCAGACCAGATTTCCTAGTGCAGAATGGCTGGGTCGACACCTCAGCTCCTGGGGCCCAGTGCAGACTCCACGATATAGAGCCTGAGCTACAGCCAACCCGGCCCTCGAGAGCTCTGCCGCCTCCCTCCCTCCCACTGACTCTGACAGGATCTCTACACAGCAGCCCAGCCCACAGCCCACGGGGTAGTGCATGCTCTCACCTCTCCATTCTCTGATCAAAATATAAAGTTTCCTTTGCTTGTGAACCAAACTCAGTCTCGATCTGTTGGCCCCAATGACACTGGGCAGGGGGACACTTGTTGGGGTCCACTCTGGAGGATCAGTAACAGAAATTGAGACTATTGTAACCTCAATGAACAGATGTGTGAGCCAAACTGTAGTTAACATAGAACAGTGTATAAGGCTCGGGTAAAATAAGATGTTTCTAACACTTCCATTTGATATTTCCATCACTTTTTATAAGCAAGTTCAGTGAAAAGGTTTGTCTTATTCGTCAGGTCAATATTAGAGAAACGAAGTGATTTCTTTCCAAGGATGTACATCTAATAATCTTGGTTAAACCTTCAATCTTGTTTTAAATGCTTTTCCATTGAAAATGATACCTCTCTTTCAGCTCCCCCATTTCTGAGAAGTATAAAATCTTATAATTTATTATTACCAAAGGGGAAAGGTGGGAGGAGGGATAAATTAACAGTTTGGAATTAACACATACACACTGCTATGTATAAAATAGATCATCAACAAGGAACTACTGTATAGCACAGGGAACTACACTCAACATTTTGCAATAACCTATAAGGGGAAATAATCTGAAAAAGAATAGATATTTTTATTGACATCATCTATCAATGATAGTTAAAGTGTAGCCTAAGGGAAGCTGGTGGTGAGTGCTTCTGACCCTGAAGACTTCAATCATCTAAAGTTTGGACTCTGCCTACTTCCCAAGGCCCTTAATGAACATATGTGTAGCCGTAGCTTAAAAACTTCCCCAGTTTGGGTTTCGGGGAGACACTGATTTTGAAAAAGCCCTGGTGTTCTCCTTACATGAATGGGACTCTTCCTACTGCTAAAACATGTCTGTCACACCCAGAGGATGGTATACCGTCTGATCGGGAAGAGTTTGGAAAAGGCATCTCATCTCCTCATCTCCTGGTGCTCGGGTTCACCCCTCCAGCGTCTTTACTAACAGTCTCCCCACTTGGAGATGTCAGCACTGTCAACATCCTGTTGCGTACAGTTTGGAATTTGTCCAGAGGATGAAGCGGAAGGATGAGGAACAATGAGAGACAAGTCCTAGGTGTTCAGACAGGCACATGTCACTCTAATTTCCAATCAGGAAGACGAATTGACCAAAGGCTAGGGTTGCCCATGGAAACAGTATAGGGCTTGAGGAAATCCCACTGCTTTGTGGCCAGTTCCCATAAACACAAGTTGAACAATGGAACTCAGGGGCAGTAAAATTCACAAAACTGCAGAGTTGAAAATATCCATCACTGAAAAATGTCTTGAGGAAAGTCAGAGAAAAGGACTTGTAAGCAAGGGAGAATGGCAGGAAAGGGATTTGAGGAGGTAGAAAGGACTCGCCATTAAGCACAAGAAAAGGAGCTGAACATTGCCAACATTGCCAACATTGCGGTTGGCCAAAAAGGGTGTATGCGTTTTTTTCTGTATATATTCAAGAAAAGGGCATACACTTTTTTAGCCAACCAAACAGGTGGGCACTGGAAGTCAATACTACAAAAGATATCACTTCGCATCAGTCAGAAGAGCCATCCTCATAAAGCGTAAACAACAGAAATGCAGGACAGGGCAACGAGAAGAGGGAGCCCTGTGAGACTTATAGTGGAAATGTATATTGCCAACGGCCATTCTGGAGAAGTGTATTGTGTTTACTAAAGCATCTAAAAAATGAGCTACAGAGCATAGGGCACTTGCACTCATGGGCGTATATCTTGGGAAAAACAAAAATTGAGAGGACACAGGCACCCCAATGTTTACCCCCTCTCTGTTTAAAAGATCCTCGACTAGGATATAACTTAAATGTCTCTGGAGGGAAAAAATGGATAGAGATGTGGTACTTAGGTAGAGTGGAATATTATTCAGCCTGGAAATCAATGAAATATGGCCAGTTGTAACAACTCCGGAGGAGTTACGTATGATCATTCTAAGTGACAGAATTCAAAAAGAAAAAGACACATATCATAAGATATCACTTAAAGGTGGAATCCAAAATGGCTACACATGAAATAAATTACAAAACAAAAACATAGTCAAATATGTAGAAAACACGCATAAGGCTGCTAAACGGGAAAGGTGGGGAGGGGTGAGGCATCATCCAGGAGGTTGAAATTAGCAAAGATACCATTCCAAATACCAAACTGATAATCAACAAGGCCTACACGGTAGCTAAAAGAACTGCACTCAGCACACTCAAGTCACCGGAAAAGAATATATACGACTGGTAAGAATCTGAAAAAGAATTTATTGATGACTCTCTGTACGTGAATCAAGTGGATGTACAGCAGCAAGAAACAGAGCTTTGAAAATCAGCTGTAACCAATATAGTAATAAATTGAAAAAAATAAACGACAGAGAGACAGAGAAAACCTCTTACAACTTTTCCTCAGGGACGGTGATGCAACATGGATTGAACACATCTAGACCCACAGCAGGATGAGACATAAGGCTGGAAACTGTTTGCGCTAAGAGAAATGTGAGGTTGGGTGAGGAAATGCACACCCTTTAAAGTAATACTACCTGGTACCCATTCAATGGGTCCCAAATCTGCAGGTTCAAGGGATCTTCCTACAGCTAAAACATGCATGGAAAACCCAGAGGACTGTACACCATGTGATCGGGAGATGTGTCTAAAATGCACCTCATTTATCCTCTCCTGGTGCTCCTGTTCACCATTCCAGCCATGTTACTTAGAATCTCCCCACTTGGAGAATCAGCACATTTAAACTTCTGTTTCACACATTTTGCAAATTGTGAGGAGGATGAACGGGAAGAGGGGGAACCAATGAGAGAATAGTTGTAGGGGTTTGGACGGGCACATATCACTCTAATTTCCCATTAAGAATAAGAATTAAAGAAAGGCTCAGCCTGCCTCGCCGGAGCCAAAATAGGGCCTGAAGCAATCCTGCGGGTTTGAGGACAGCTCACAAAAGAGCAACTTAAAAAATGGAGCTCAGGGTCACTGCAATTCACAAACCTGCAGAGTTATAAATGAAAACTAATGTCCAAAAATATGTTGAGGTAAGGCAAAGAAGAGGATCTGAATGCAAGACAGAATTGCAAGAAACAGATTTCAAGAGATAGATTGGACTCGTCTTTAATGCACATGAAAAGCGGCAGAATTTCGACAATGATGCAGTTGGCCCAAAAGGGCGTATGCGTTTTTTCCTGATTATATCCAGGAAAAAACGCATACGCACTTTATGGGCAACGAAGCAAGTAAGCAATGTAAATGTGCACAACAAAGAAGTCTCACTTCCCACCGGTCAAAAGGGCCATCCTAAAAAAGTGTAAAATCCAGAAAGGCAGGACAGGCCATGGAGAACAGGGAGCCTTTATACGCTGATGGGCAGTGTGTGAACTGCTGAGAGCCACTCTGGAGAAGTGTATGGTGGTTCCTAAATCATCTAAAAAACAGAGCTACAGAGCATAGGACACTTCCAATCATGGGAGTATATCTAGGGAAGTCTAAAAATCAACAAGACACAAGCACACCACAGTTTAGGGCTACTCTGTTTACAAGAACCTCAACTTCAGTACACCTTAAATATCCCAGGAAAGAGAACAATGGATAAAGAAGATGTGGTACTTATGTACAATGGAATATCTCTTCACCATGAAATCAATGTAATAAGGCTAGTAGAAGGATAAAGAATGGATTTAGGTCCGATAATACTACTTGAAATAAGTCAAACAGAAAAAGAAACATATCATAAGATATCACTTATAGAGGGAGGGTAAATATGGCTGCACAAGAAATGAATTACAGAACAGAACAGTGTCTCACATTTAGAAAACACACTTATGTCAGCTTAAGGGGAAAGGAGAGGTGGGGTGATGCATAAAACCAGAGTTTGAAATTAGCACAGATACCGTTCAATAAACCAAATAGGTATTAGACAAGATCTACACCTTGCTCAATGAACTGGCCTCAACACACCCTATACACCGCAGAGAAATATATCTGAGTAATAAGAATCTTAAAACCCATGTATTGATATATCTCCATAAGGGAATCAAGTGTGTGCAGAGCGGCACAAACACAGCAGTGAAAATGAGCTAAACCCCATTATAGAAATAAATTTTAAAAAGAAAACGCTGAAACAATGAAAGAGAGAAAAATTCTTACAAAATTCGCTCAGGGGATGTGATGCAACCTGGATTGACCACATATAAACCCACAGCTGGATAAGACATAAGGCTGGACACTTGGGGCTGAGAGGATTGGTGAGCTTTGGTGAGCAACTGCCGAAAGTTTAATGCAATACTTCATGCTACTCAGTCCAAGGGTCCCAACACTCCAGGTTGAAGGGAATCTTCCTACAGCTAGACCATGCTTGGGAAACCCAGCGACTGGTATACCATATGATCGGGAAAGGTTTCTAAAACGCACCTCATTTTTCCTCTCCTGGGGCTGCGGATCGACATTCCAGCCGCTTTACTAACAACATCCCCACATGGAGTCAATGCCTTTAAGTTCTGGTATCGCACAGTCTGCAGTTAGTGTGGAGGATGAATGGGAATAGGGGGAACCAGTGAGAAACAAGCTGTAGCGGTTAAATGGGCACATGTCACTCTAATGCCACATCAGTAAGAAGAATTAACCAAAGGCACAGCAAGGTGCCCCAGAAGAAAAATAGGGCTTCAAGGAATCCTGTGGTTATGGGGCAAGACCACAAAAATAAGAGCTGAAAAGTGGGGCTAAGGGCCACTGCAATTCAAAAACCTGCAGAGTTATAAAGGCCAACTATTTTCAAAAAATATATTGAGGTAAGGCTATGAAGAGACATTGAAAGCAAGGCAGAATTGCAGGAAACCGATTTCAGGAGGTAGACTGGAATTGCATTGAAAACATATGAAGAGAGTCAGAACCTCGACAATGATGCACTTGGCCAAAAAGGGCGTATGTGTTTTTTCCTGAATATATTCAGGAAAAAACGCATACATACTTTTTGGCCAACCAAGCAAGCTTGCAAAGGAAATGTGCACTACAATGAAGTCTCACTTCCACCTGGTCAAAAGGGCCATCTGAAAAAAGTGTAAAATCCATAAAAGCACGACAGGGCATGGAGAACTGGGAGCCTTCTTATGCTGATGGGCGGGATGTAAATTGCCAACAGCCACTCTGGAGAAGTGTATGGTGTTTCCTGAAACATCTAAAAAACAAAGCAACAGAGCCTAGGGCACTTCCACTTATGGTCCTATAGATTAGGGAAATTAAAATTAAAAAGACACAGCCACCCCAAAGTTTGGGACGGCTCTGTTTACAAGAACCTCGTTTACGGTACAAGTTCAATATCGCAGAAAGTGAAAAATGGATAAAGAAGTTGTGGTACTTACATACAAGGCAATATCACTCAGCAATGAAATCTATGTCATCAGGCCCTTAGCAGCACAATGAGTGGATTCAGGTATGATGATTCTAACTGAAATAAGTCACACCGAAAAAGAAACATCATAAGATATCAGTAATACACGGAATGTAAACTTGGCTACACAGGAACTGAATTACAGAACAGAACAGGGTCTCAAATTTAGAAAACCAACTTATGCTTGTTTAAGGGTAAAGGTGAGTTGGGGTGCTGCATAAAACCAGAGATTGAAATGAGCACAGATAAAGTTCCTTAAGCCAAATATGGAATAGACAAGAGCTACTCCTTGCTCAACGAAATGGACTCAACACCCCATATAAAACGCCTAAGAATATACCTGACTAGTAAGAATCTTAAAACGTATGGATGGCTATGTCTGAAAGAGAATCAAGCGTCTGTACAGGGGCATAAACGCAGCAGTGATAGGATTGGAGAGGTTCGGTGAGCAAATGAAGACCCTTTGAAGTCATATTGCATGGTGCCCATTCCACGGGTTTCAACTACCCAGGTTTAAGGTATTCTTCCTTCAGCTAAAACATGCATGTGGAACCTAGAGTATGATCAACCATGTGATCGGGAGACGTGTTCAAATATGTCTCAGTTTTCGTACCCTGGTACTCGGGTGCAACATTCCAGACGCTTTACTAACACTCTCCCGACTTGGAGAGTCAGTCCCTTTAACCTCCTGTTTGGCCCAGGTTGCAATTTCTGCGGAAGATGAACAGGAATAGGGAGAAGCAATGAGAGACTAGCTGGAGGTGTCTGGACGGGCAAATTTAACTCTCATTTCCCACCAGGAAGAGGAATTAACCAAAGGCTCAGCGTGCTGTGCCGGAACCAGATTAGGGCCTGAAGCCATCCTGTGGTGTTGCGGCCAGCTCACAAGAAAGCGAGTTGAAGAAAGGAGCTCAGGGGCACTGTAATTCACAAACCTGCAGAGTTATAAATGACAGCTATCGTCCAAAAATATACTGAAGTAAGGCTGCCAAGAGGACTTGAAAGCGGGGCAGAATTGCAGGAAACCGATTTCAGGAGGTAGACTGGAATTGCATTGAAAGCATAGGAAAAGAGGCAGAACGTCCACAATGATGCACTTGGCCAAAAAGGGCGTATGCGTTTTTTCCTGAATATATTCAGGAAAAAACGCATACGCCCTTTTTGGCCAACCAAGCAAGCTTGCAAAGTAAATCTGCACTACAATGAAGTCTCACTTCCCCCCCCCCCCGGTCAAAAGGGCCATCTGAAAAAAGTGTAAAATCCAGAAAGGCAGGACAGGCCATGGAGACCTGGGAGCCTTGTTATGCTGATGGGCGGGATGTAAACTGCCAACAGACACTCGGGAGAAGTGTATGGTGTTTCCTGAAACATCTAAAAAACAAAGCAACAGAGCCTAGGGCACTTCCACTTATGGTCCTATAGCTTAGGGAAATTAAAATCAAAAAGATACAGCCACCCCAATGTTTGGGACCCCTCTGTTTACAAGAACCTCGTTTACCGTACAAGTTCAATATCACAGAAAGTGAAAAATGGATAAAGAACTTGTGGTACTTACATACAATGCAGTATCACTCAGCAGTGAAATCTATGTCATCAGGCCCGTAGCAGCACAATGAGTGGATTCAGGTACGATGATTCTAACTGAAATAAGTCACACAGAGAAAGAAACATCATAAGATATCAGTAATACACGGAATGTAAACTTGGCTACACAGGAACTGAATTACAGAACAGAACAGGGTCTCAAATTTAGAAAACCAACTTATGCTTGTTTAAAGGTAAAGGTGAGTTGGGGTGCTGCATAAAACCAGAGATTGAAATGAGCACAGATAAAGTTCCTTAAGCCAAATATGGAATAGACAAGAGCTACTCCTTGCTCAACGAAATGGACTCAACACCGCATATTAAACGCCTAAGAATGTACCTGACTCTTAAGTATCTTAAAACCTATGGATTGCTATGTCTCCGAAAGAGAATCAAGCATGTGTACAGGGACATAAACGCAGCAGTGATAGGATTGGAGAGGTTCGGTGGGCAAATGAAGACCCTTTGAAGTCATATTGCATGGTACCCATTCCACGGGTTTCAACTACCCAGGTTTAAGGTATTCTTCCTTCAGCTAAAACATGCATGTGGAACCTAGAGTATGATCAACCATGTGATCGGGAGACGTGTTCAAATATGTCTCAGTTTTCGTACCCTGGTACTCGGGTGCAACATTCCAGACGCTTTACTAACACTCTCCCGACTTGGAGAGTCAGTCCCTTTAACCTCCTGTTTGGCCCAGTTTGCAATTTCTGCGGAAGATGAACAGGAATAGCGAGAACCAATGAGAGACTAGCTGGAGGTGTCTGGACGGGCAAATTTAACTCTCATTTCCCAACAGGAAGAGGAAATAACCAAAGGCTCAGCGTGCCGTGCCGGAACCAGATTAGGGCCTGAAGCCATCCTGCGGTGTTGCGGCCAGCTCACAAGAAAGCGAGTTGAAGAAAGGAGCTCAGGGGCACTGTAATTCACAAACCTGCAGAGTTATAAATGACAACTATCGTCCAAAAATATACTGAAGTAAGGCTGCCAAGAGGACTTGAAAGCGGGGCAGAATTGCAGGAAACCGATTTCAGGAGGTAGACTGGAATTGCATTGAAAGCATAGGAAAAGAGGCAGAACGTCCACAATGATGCACTTGGCCCAAAAGGGCGTATGCGTTTTTTCCTGAATATATTCAGGGAAAAACGCATATGCCCTTTTTGGCCAACCAAGCAAACTTGCAAAGGAAATCTGCACTACAATGAAGTCTCACTTCCCCCCAGTCAAAAGAGCCATCTGAAAAAGTGTAAAATCCAGAAAGGCAGGACAGGCCATGGAGAACTGGGAGCCTTGTTATGCTGATGGGCGGGATGTAAATTGCAAACAGACACTTGGGAGAAGTGTATGGTGTTTCCTGAAACATCTAAGAAACAAAGCAACAGAGCCTAGGGCACTTCCACTTATGGTCCTATAGCTTAGGGAAATTAAAATCAAAAAGACACAGCCACCCCAATTTGGGACGCCTCTGTTTACAAGAACCTCGTTTACCGTACAAGTTCAATATCACAGAAAGTGAAAAATGGATAAAGAACTTGTGGTACTTACGTACAATGCAGTATCACTCAGCAGTGAAATCTATGTCATCAGGCCCGTAGCAGCACAATGAGTGGATTCAGGTACGATGATTCTAACTGAAATAAGTCACCCAGAGAAAGAAACATCATAAGATATCAGTAATACACGGAATGTAAACTTGGCTACACAGGAACTGAATTACAGAACAGAACAGGGTCTCAAATTTAGAAAACCAACTTATGCTTGCTTAAGGGGAAAGGTGAGTTGGGGTGCTGCATAAAACCAGAGATTGAAATGAGCACAGATAAAGTTCCTTAACCCAAATATGGAATAGACAAGAGCTACTCCTTGCTCAACGAAATGGACTCAACACCGCATATTAAACGCCTAAGAATGTACCTGACTAGTAAGTATCTTAAAACCTATGGATTGCTATGTCTCTGAAAGAGAATCAGCATGTGTACAGGGGCATAAACGCAGCAGTGATAGGATTGGAGAGGTTCGGTGAGCTAATGAAGACCCTTTGAAGTCATATTGCATGGTACCCATTCCACGGGTTTCAACTATCCAGGTTTAAGGTATTCTTCCTTCAGCTAAAACATGCATGTGGAACCTAGAGTATGATCAAACATGTGATCGGGAGATGTGTTCAAATATGTCTCAGTTTTCGTACCCTGGTACTCGGGTGCAACATTCCAGACGCTTTACTAACACTCTCCCGACTTGGAGAGTCAGTCCCTTTAACCTCCTGTTTGGCCCAGTTTGCAATTTCTGCTGAAGATGAACAGGAATAGCGAGAACCAATGAGAGACTAGCTGGAGGTGTCTGGACGGGCAAATTTAACTCTCATTTCCCACCAGGAAGCGGAATTAACCAAAGGCTCAGCATGCCGTGCCGGAACCAGATTAGGGCCTGAAGCCATCCTGCGGTGTTGCGGCCAGCTCAAAAGAAAGCGAGTTGAAGAAAGGAGCTCAGGGGCACTGTAATTCACAAACCTGCAGAGTTATAAATGACAACTATCGTCCAAAAATATACTGAAGTAAGGCTGCCAAGAGGACTTGAAAGCGGGGCAGAATTGCAGGAAACCGATTTCAGGAGGTAGACTGGAATTGCATTGAAAGCATAGGAAAAGAGGCAGAACGTCCACAATGATGCACTTGGCCAAAAAGGGCATATGCGTTTTTTCCTGAATATATTCAGGAAAAAACGCATATGCCCTTTTTGGCCAACCAAGCAAGTTTGCAAAGGAAATCTGCACTACAATGAAGTCTGACTTCCCCCGGTCAAAAGGGCCATCTGAAAAAAGTGTAAAATCCAGAAAGGCAGGACAGGCCATGGAGAACTGGGAGCCTTGTTATGCTGATGGGCGGGATGTAAATTGCCAACAGACACTCGGGAGAAGTGTATGGTGTTTCCTGAAACATCTAAAAAACAAAGCAACAGAGCCTAGGGCACTTCCACTTATGGTCCTATAGCTTAGGGAAATTAAAATCAAAAAGACACAGCCACCCCAAAATTTGGGACGGCTCTTTTTACAGGAATCTCTTCTGCGGCACAAGTTAAATATCCCAGAGAGCAAATAATGGATAAAGAAGTTGCGGTACTTATGTACAACAGAATACCACTCAGCAATGAAATCTATGTCACCAGGCCCGTACCAGCATAATGAGTGGATTGAGGCACGATGATTCTAAGTGAAATAAGTCACACAGAAAAAGAAACATCATAAGGTATCACTAATACACGGAATGTGAACTTGGCTACACATGAACTGAATTACAAAACAGAACAGGGTCTCAAATTTAGAAAACCAACTTATGCTTGCTTAAGGGGGAAGGTGAGTTGGGGTGCTGCATAAAAGCAGAGTTTGAAATTAGCACAGATACCGTTCCATAAGCCAAATATGTAATAGACAAGACCTACCCCTTGCTCAACAAAATGGATTCAACAATGAGGTATCACCTCACACCTGGTAGAATAGGCATCATAGAAAATCTACAAACAAAAAATGCTGGAAAGGGTGTGGAGAAAAGGAACCCTCTTCCACTATTGTTGGGAATATAAATTGATACAGTCATTATGGAGAACAATATGGAATTTCTTAAGAAACTAACAATAGAATTACCATATGATACAGCAATCCCAGTACTGGACATATACCCAGACAAAACCATAAATCAAAAAGAGTCATTCACCGCAATGTTCATTGCATCACTATTTACAATATCGAGGTAATGGAAGCAACCTAAATGCCCACAGACAGACGAATGCATAAAGCTGTGGTACATATATAAAATGGAATATTACTAAGCCATGAAAAGGAATGAAATTGGGTCATTTGTAGAGACGTCGATGGATCTAGAGACTGTCATACAGAGTGAAGTAAGTCAGAAAGAGAAAAACAAATCTTGTATATTCATGCATATATGTGGAACCTAGAAAAACTGTACAGATTAACCATTTTGCAAGGCATAAATAGAGCAACAGATGTAGACAACAAACGTATGGACAACAAGGGGGGAAAGCTGTTGGGGGGGTGGTGGTGGGAGGAGTTGAGAGACTGGGATTGGCATGTATACATTTATATGTATAAAATAGATAACCAATAAGAACCTGCTGTATAAAAATATAAAATAAAATTCAAAATTAAAAAGAAATAAAATTTAAAAAATAAAACAGAAAAAACAATTATTCCCTGCACATACATGTATTTATATGAATAAATTATTTCCATGCTTATATCTGTAAATACAAAAAAGAGGAATAAAATCTACCTTGAACCAAAAACGAAAAAGAGAAAAAAACACAGAACCCACCAGTTACACAGAGGAAAACCGTATCAGGGTACTTGCTCCAGTTGTAAACAATTCTGAAGTTGGTCAGTGGTGGGGAATCGTCTCCCATTCAGCCAGCAGCCCCCACGCAACAAGCGTCCTCATTGCAAAGCTGGGACACTGTGCCGAGGCATCTGTGAGTAAACGTGAGCTGAGCCCCAGGCCAGTTGCTGCTGAACTATTCCCACCCGTCCCAGGTAAAACACCTGAATATATACAAGGACTTGAAAGCCTAGAGGAAGGGCCATAGAGCCACACGAGTGACAGCATGCCGGCCGACTTGGTGCCTGCAGGCCAGCCAGGATGGTCCTGGCCCTGGGTGCTCTTCTGGAAGATTTCCATTTCCCTGCCTGAGATACCCGTCCTGTCCCTGCCCCCACTGCTTTTTTCCTTCTTCACCTCTGCCCAGGGAGAAATTCCAGCAGCAGGTATGGGTGACACATCCTCTTCTTTAGCAGGTGGCAGCCTGGCAACTGCTGCAGAAAGTCCAGCAGAGCCCCACTCACACTGGGCCACCCACAAAGCCGTGGCCTCTCACTCCCTCCCACCAGCCCAGCCCCGAGACTGCTGACAGGGCAGAGAAAATGGCGTCAGGCACGGCTGCAGGGGCTCTTGCTGCCTGGAGTGGTATTTATATTGATCTCAACCCAGGCACACCTGGGGAGGGCTGGCTGGCACGGTAAGGCTGCCCAGGTCAGCCAATCATCACCCCTCAGGGGCTCACAGTTGCAGAAAATGGAACTTGCTGAACCGGCCAGGTCCAAGGAACAGGTGTGGGCTCCTGAGAGTCAGGATAGACAAGGGGCTGCAGCTTTGGCTTGTTTTCTAATCATTTTATCTGGCCCATGAGTGGGAGACAACTTCAAGAAAACCCTCTCCTAATGAGAGGAACCCAGGAGTCAGGGAGAGGAGGGGTGGGTGGTGGTTGGAGACAGAGGCCTGGTGCCCCGGGTGCAGTGGAAGTCTCTGGAAGACCAGGTGGAGGGAGGCCTCACGGAGTGATGCCCAGGGTCACAGACCTGTCGCAGCTGCTGTTTGTTAGTTCAAGTCCTGCTCTGAGGTGCTCTGTGTCAGCTCTGAGCGACAGGTGAGCTGGGGGTGCTCTGCAATGAGGGCTATGTGCACGGTTCCTGTGTGCCCAGCCCTGCCACGGTACCTGCAAGGGTAGCTCTGTATCCTGGGAGGGGCCTGATCACGAGAGCCCCGTGGGCTGGGGTGGGGGTGGGGTACCTGCCCAGGTGAGCTCCATATTCTGCGATTGGTCTGACCACGAGAGCCCCATGGGCTGCTGGGGACCTGGTAAAGGATGTCAGGACAGTCAGTGAAGCCACCGAGGATATACCTCCAGTTGCTCCTAATTCCTACACCCTGCTGGTCATTCTACCAACCACCAGGACATGGTATTCTGTATTAGTCTTCAATGATGCCTTCTTTTGTATTCCATTAGTCCCAGAGTCACAAGAAATTTTGGCTTGTGAGTGGCAGGACTCAACATACAACTAAAACAATACTTCCGGGCCGTCTGGCCCCAAGGGTGCAAAAATTCCCACACCGTCTTTGGGGAAAGCTTAGCTAAAGACCTAAAAGTTCTACCTCTGGAAAAGGAAACCCTCCTTCAATATGCAGACGACATTCTGATCGCCAGCCCTACTAAGGAGGCCTCTGAACTACCAAGCCAATAAAGGATAGAAGTTGTCCAAGAAAAAGCTCAAATATCACAGACTGCGGTGACCTGCCTGGGCTTCATTCTCACACAAGGTCAGAGAAGCCCATCCCAGGAAAGGGAAGAAACCATTTTCAGCCTTACCCCTTTCTAAAACTAGAAGACAGCTTAGGGGTTCCTGGGGAGGCCAGGGTTTGCTGCTTCTGGATCCCTAACTACAGTCTACTAGCTGGGCCTCTATATGAAACACTGAAAGGAAAAGATGATGATCCTTTTGAATAGAATCCAGAAGTGGCCTTTCAAGAATGGAAAGAGCAGTCAATTCAGACCCTTGCCCTGGAACTCCCTAATTTAGCTAAACCCTTTGACCTTTACATTCCCGGTGAAAGGTGAATCGCCATTGGAGAATTAGTGCAAAAACTGGGACCACTTGAAATGGAACAATGCAAGAATGCCATCCAGGTAGGATAAACTACGGTCACTAAGGAGCTTGGCCCACTGCCACATCTGGCCAAGATACTGGCGGTATCTAAAAACCTGGAAATCAGCAGCCCAAAAGGCCACCTCCCTCCTACGGGAAAAGGACCCCACGTGGTGATCCTAACCACCAACCATGCCCTGAAGTTGCAGGGTTCGCTCCGTGGGCACACCGACCTCGAGTGAGGAGGCCCTCCAACTCCAACATCCAGAGAGATAACCGGGGGCAACAGGGCACCATGACGACTCGTGTGAACATCACTTGACCTGGAGTTTCTCTCATAAAACAACAAGAGTGTGTCCCAAAAGAGTAGACTACTGCTTGCAGGACTTACTGCACCCAGAGGGGAGCTAATAATCTTGGCGGGGGAACAGTATACCACACTGTCACCATAGAAAAGCCTACAGACACCGTGATGATGGTGGCCAATAAGACCGGCTGGACTCCTGTTTACTTCAAAAGGCTGTTGACTCAGTAGCCATCATGGTCCTTATCACCACTGACCCTGGACTGTCTGGGAGTTGAGCGGGCAGGGCTCTGACACCTGGTGCTGTTTGTACGTTAATTCAGGGGCCTAATTGAAGAAAGCTCAGACTACTGGTCAGAGCATCTAGGCTGGCAGAAACGGTCAGCCTAAGGTGGCCGAACAAATGTGGGGCGGGGTGAAACCGGCCCCCACAGCGTCTCTGCACATCTCTTTCCTGGACCCTTAAAGGTCATTAGAATCTATAACACTTCCAATGCTGGTGCTCAGGTGGACGAGCAGGGAGGCAGGGGTCCTGGGGACAATCAACGTCACCGGGAGGCTGCTGGGGAGAAGCTCTGACCCTCGCCCCAGGGTATGAGGGCTCCCAACTCAGCACTCAGCAGTTACAGAAGAAGGGTCTGCACCCTCAGCACTCCAAGAATGAGGAACGGGACAAAAGGCAGAGGAGGGGTTTGTCCCCAGCAAAGCCCATTAAAAATCCCTGGGAGATAAAAATAGAATCTGGGCAATAAAGTCAAGTCTAACCTTTTTTATCCTTTGTGCTTTGTCTAATTTCACGTGCTCCTAGGGTCCCGCATGCAGAGGTTCCACACCCGGCACTTCAGACCAGATTTCCTAGTGCAGAATGGCTGGGTCGACACCTCAGCTCCTGGGGCCCAGTGCAGACTCCACGATATAGAGCCTGAGCTACAGCCAACCCGGCCCTCGAGAGCTCTGCCGCCTCCCTCCCTCCCACTGACTCTGACAGGATCTCTACACAGCAGCCCAGCCCACAGCCCACGGGGTAGTGCATGCTCTCACCTCTCCATTCTCTGATCAAAATATAAAGTTTCCTTTGCTTGTGAACCAAACTCAGTCTCGATCTGTTGGCCCCAATGACACTGGGCAGGGGGACACTTGTTGGGGTCCACTCTGGAGGATCAGTAACAGAAATTGAGACTATTGTAACCTCAATGAACAGATGTGTGAGCCAAACTGTAGTTAACATAGAACAGTGTATAAGGCTCGGGTAAAATAAGATGTTTCTAACACTTCCATTTGATATTTCCATCACTTTTTATAAGCAAGTTCAGTGAAAAGGTTTGTCTTATTCGTCAGGTCAATATTAGAGAAACGAAGTGATTTCTTTCCAAGGATGTACATCTAATAATCTTGGTTAAACCTTCAATCTTGTTTTAAATGCTTTTCCATTGAAAATGATACCTCTCTTTCAGCTCCCCCATTTCTGAGAAGTATAAAATCTTATAATTTATTATTACCAAAGGGGAAAGGTGGGAGGAGGGATAAATTAACAGTTTGGAATTAACACATACACACTGCTATGTATAAAATAGATCATCAACAAGGAACTACTGTATAGCACAGGGAACTACACTCAACATTTTGCAATAACCTATAAGGGGAAATAATCTGAAAAAGAATAGATATTTTTATTGACATCATCTATCAATGATAGTTAAAGTGTAGCCTAAGGGAAGCTGGTGGTGAGTGCTTCTGACCCTGAAGACTTCAATCATCTAAAGTTTGGACTCTGCCTACTTCCCAAGGCCCTTAATGAACATATGTGTAGCCGTAGCTTAAAAACTTCCCCAGTTTGGGTTTCGGGGAGACACTGATTTTGAAAAAGCCCTGGTGTTCTCCTTACATGAATGGGACTCTTCCTACTGCTAAAACATGTCTGTCACACCCAGAGGATGGTATACCGTCTGATCGGGAAGAGTTTGGAAAAGGCATCTCATCTCCTCATCTCCTGGTGCTCGGGTTCACCCCTCCAGCGTCTTTACTAACAGTCTCCCCACTTGGAGATGTCAGCACTGTCAACATCCTGTTGCGTACAGTTTGGAATTTGTCCAGAGGATGAAGCGGAAGGATGAGGAACAATGAGAGACAAGTCCTAGGTGTTCAGACAGGCACATGTCACTCTAATTTCCAATCAGGAAGACGAATTGACCAAAGGCTAGGGTTGCCCATGGAAACAGTATAGGGCTTGAGGAAATCCCACTGCTTTGTGGCCAGTTCCCATAAACACAAGTTGAACAATGGAACTCAGGGGCAGTAAAATTCACAAAACTGCAGAGTTGAAAATATCCATCACTGAAAAATGTCTTGAGGAAAGTCAGAGAAAAGGACTTGTAAGCAAGGGAGAATGGCAGGAAAGGGATTTGAGGAGGTAGAAAGGACTCGCCATTAAGCACAAGAAAAGGAGCTGAACATTGCCAACATTGCCAACATTGCGGTTGGCCAAAAAGGGTGTATGCGTTTTTTTCTGTATATATTCAAGAAAAGGGCATACACTTTTTTAGCCAACCAAACAGGTGGGCACTGGAAGTCAATACTACAAAAGATATCACTTCGCATCAGTCAGAAGAGCCATCCTCATAAAGCGTAAACAACAGAAATGCAGGACAGGGCAACGAGAAGAGGGAGCCCTGTGAGACTTATAGTGGAAATGTATATTGCCAACGGCCATTCTGGAGAAGTGTATTGTGTTTACTAAAGCATCTAAAAAATGAGCTACAGAGCATAGGGCACTTGCACTCATGGGCGTATATCTTGGGAAAAACAAAAATTGAGAGGACACAGGCACCCCAATGTTTACCCCCTCTCTGTTTAAAAGATCCTCGACTAGGATATAACTTAAATGTCTCTGGAGGGAAAAAATGGATAGAGATGTGGTACTTAGGTAGAGTGGAATATTATTCAGCCTGGAAATCAATGAAATATGGCCAGTTGTAACAACTCCGGAGGAGTTACGTATGATCATTCTAAGTGACAGAATTCAAAAAGAAAAAGACACATATCATAAGATATCACTTAAAGGTGGAATCCAAAATGGCTACACATGAAATAAATTACAAAACAAAAACATAGTCAAATATGTAGAAAACACGCATAAGGCTGCTAAACGGGAAAGGTGGGGAGGGGTGAGGCATCATCCAGGAGGTTGAAATTAGCAAAGATACCATTCCAAATACCAAACTGATAATCAACAAGGCCTACACGGTAGCTAAAAGAACTGCACTCAGCACACTCAAGTCACCGGAAAAGAATATATACGACTGGTAAGAATCTGAAAAAGAATTTATTGATGACTCTCTGTACGTGAATCAAGTGGATGTACAGCAGCAAGAAACAGAGCTTTGAAAATCAGCTGTAACCAATATAGTAATAAATTGAAAAAAATAAACGACAGAGAGACAGAGAAAACCTCTTACAACTTTTCCTCAGGGACGGTGATGCAACATGGATTGAACACATCTAGACCCACAGCAGGATGAGACATAAGGCTGGAAACTGTTTGCGCTAAGAGAAATGTGAGGTTGGGTGAGGAAATGCACACCCTTTAAAGTAATACTACCTGGTACCCATTCAATGGGTCCCAAATCTGCAGGTTCAAGGGATCTTCCTACAGCTAAAACATGCATGGAAAACCCAGAGGACTGTACACCATGTGATCGGGAGATGTGTCTAAAATGCACCTCATTTATCCTCTCCTGGTGCTCCTGTTCACCATTCCAGCCATGTTACTTAGAATCTCCCCACTTGGAGAATCAGCACATTTAAACTTCTGTTTCACACATTTTGCAAATTGTGAGGAGGATGAACGGGAAGAGGGGGAACCAATGAGAGAATAGTTGTAGGGGTTTGGACGGGCACATATCACTCTAATTTCCCATTAAGAATAAGAATTAAAGAAAGGCTCAGCCTGCCTCGCCGGAGCCAAAATAGGGCCTGAAGCAATCCTGCGGGTTTGAGGACAGCTCACAAAAGAGCAACTTAAAAAATGGAGCTCAGGGTCACTGCAATTCACAAACCTGCAGAGTTATAAATGAAAACTAATGTCCAAAAATATGTTGAGGTAAGGCAAAGAAGAGGATCTGAATGCAAGACAGAATTGCAAGAAACAGATTTCAAGAGATAGATTGGACTCGTCTTTAATGCACATGAAAAGCGGCAGAATTTCGACAATGATGCAGTTGGCCCAAAAGGGCGTATGCGTTTTTTCCTGATTATATCCAGGAAAAAACGCATACGCACTTTATGGGCAACGAAGCAAGTAAGCAATGTAAATGTGCACAACAAAGAAGTCTCACTTCCCACCGGTCAAAAGGGCCATCCTAAAAAAGTGTAAAATCCAGAAAGGCAGGACAGGCCATGGAGAACAGGGAGCCTTTATACGCTGATGGGCAGTGTGTGAACTGCTGAGAGCCACTCTGGAGAAGTGTATGGTGGTTCCTAAATCATCTAAAAAACAGAGCTACAGAGCATAGGACACTTCCAATCATGGGAGTATATCTAGGGAAGTCTAAAAATCAACAAGACACAAGCACACCACAGTTTAGGGCTACTCTGTTTACAAGAACCTCAACTTCAGTACACCTTAAATATCCCAGGAAAGAGAACAATGGATAAAGAAGATGTGGTACTTATGTACAATGGAATATCTCTTCACCATGAAATCAATGTAATAAGGCTAGTAGAAGGATAAAGAGTGGATTTAGGTCCGATAATACTACTTGAAATAAGTCAAACAGAAAAAGAAACATATCATAAGATATCACTTATAGAGGGAGGGTAAATATGGCTGCACAAGAAATGAATTACAGAACAGAACAGTGTCTCACATTTAGAAAACACACTTATGTCAGCTTAAGGGGAAAGGAG